>NC_134136.1:72143500-72444000 GCF_040939455.1 Microcebus murinus | reverse complement strand
GAAGGCTGCTGACAGAGAGCAACTCCACCTACTGGCTCAGAAACTAAACAAGACCTGTGAATACCCAAACGAAAACCTAAAGGAAAGAAACAACAACCGAGCAAAATGGGAAGAAATCAGCGAAGGAACTCCGGAAATATGAAGAAACAAACGGAAAACACACCCCCAAAGAGGAGCACCAGCCCCTTAGAAACAGACAACAACCAAAACCTGGCAACTAAAATGACAGAAGAGGAATTTCGAATGTGGATCATAAGAACACTCACTGACCTGCAACAACAACTCAATAACCAACACAAAGAAACCACAAAAAGCCTCCAGGAAATGGAACAAAGGTTCAACAAAGATATTGACACAGTGAAGAAAACTTTAACCGAAGTCCTGGAGATGAAGAATCAACTCAGGGAACTACAAAATACTGTGGAAAGTCTCAAGAACAGGGTAGATCAAGCAGAAGAAAGAATCTCAGAGATCGAAGATAACACCTTCCAATTAAATAAATCAGTCACAGAAATACAGCAGAGAAACAAGAGAAAAGAGCAAAGCCTACAAGAGCTGTGGGATTATGTGAAAAAACCTAACGTGAGGGTCATAGGGTTAGGAGAATGGGAAGAAGACAACACTCAAGGGCTGGACAAGCTATTTGAAGATATAATAGAAGAAAATTTCCCAGGACTTGCTCAAAATCTCAATATACAAGTTCAAGAAGCCCAAGGACCCCTGGGAGATACGATGCAAACAGGAAGACGTCATGTCATGCAGTCATCAGACTGACCAAAGTATCAACCAAAGAGGCCCTTCTAAGAGCTGTAAGACAAAAGAAGCAAGAGACATACAAGGGAAAGCCAATTCGAATAACATCAGACTTCTCTAATGAGACTTTACAAGCAAGGAGAGACTGGGGCCCCATTCTCACTCTTCTGAAACAAAACAATGCCCAGCCTAGAATCCTATTCCCTACAAAACTAAGCTTCATATATGAAGGAGAAATAAAGACATTCCCAGACAAGCAAAGCCTCAGAGAATTCACCAAAACAAGACCAGCCCTACAAGAAGTACTCAAAACAGTGTTACACACGGAACACCATAATAGAAACTCATGAATAAAAAAAAAAAAAAAAAAAAAAAAAAAAAACACCCAAACAGGCAAGATATCTCTATGGCTCAAGAGAGAAAACAAAGCAACAACATCCAACACAACAGAATGAACAGTAATCTACCTTACCTATCAGTTCTCTCAATTAATGTCAATGGCTTAAACTCTCCACTCAAGAGACATAGGCTGGCTGAATGGATAAGAAAATACAGGCCAAGTATATGCTGTCTTCAGGAAACACATCTAACCTGCAAGGATGCATATAGACTAAAAGTAAAAGGGTGGAGATCAGTATTCCAGGCAAGTGGAAACCAAAAGAAGGCTGGTGTGGCAGTTCTAATCTCAGATGATTTAGTTTTTAAACCAACAAAGGTAGTGAAAGACAAAGAGGGTCATTACATAATGGTGAAGGGCACAGTCCAACAAGAAGAGATAACAATTTTAAATATATATGCACCCAACTTAGGTGCACCCAGTTTCATAAAGCAAACCTTACTGAATCTAAGCAAATGGATTAATAGCAACTCCATAATCACCGGAGATTTCAACACCCCACTGACGGCTCAAGACAGATCCTCCAAACAGAAAATTAATAAAGAAATAATGGACTTAAACAAAATTCTAGAACAATTGGGTCTGACTGACATCTACAGGACATTCTACCCCAAATCCACTGAATATACATTCTTCTCATCAGCTCACGGGACATTCTCTAAGATTGACCATATCCTAGGACACAAAGTGAACCTCAAGAAATTTAAAAAAATAGAAATCATACCATGTATCTTCTCAGATCACAATGGAATAAGGGTAGAAATCAACCCTAACAGAAACTCACATTTCTACACAAAAACCTGGAAATTAAACGACCTTCTACTATATAAATGAAGAAATCAAGACGGAAATAAAAAAATTCTATGAAGAAAATGAGAATGGAGAGACAAGTTATCAACTCCTCCGGGACACAGCTAAAGCAGTTCTGAGAGGAGAGTTTATCTCCATAAATGCCTATAACCAAAAGTCAAAAAGATCACAAATAGACAATCTAATGAAACAACTCAAAGAGCTCGAAAAAAAAGAACAGACCAACCCCAAACCCAGCAGAAGGAGTGAAATCAACAAGATCAAATCAGAACTAAATGAAATAGAAAACAGGAAAGCTATTCAGGAGATTAACAAAACAAAAAGTTGGTTCTTTGAAAAAATAAACAAAATTGACACGCCACTGGCTAAGCTAACGAAAAGCAGAAAGGAGAAATCGCTAATAAACTCCATCAGGAATAAAAAAGGAGATATCACAACTGATCCCAAAGAGATACAAGATATAATTTATGAGTACTACAAAGATATTTATTCACACAAACTGGAAAATGTGGAGGAAATGGACAATTTTCTAGAAACACACAGCCTCCCTAGGCTCAACCAGGAAGAAATAGATTCCCTGAACAGACCAATCTCAACAGCTGAAATAGAAACAGCAATTAAAAATCTCCCTAAAAAGAAAAGTCCCGGTCCAGATGGCTTCACACCCGAATTTTACCACACTTACAAAGAAGAACTAATACCTATCTTGCAGAAACTATTACACAACATCGAGAACAATGGAAACCTCCCTAACACCTTCTATGAAGCGCATATTACTCTGATACCAAAACCAGGAAAGAATACAACAAAAAAAGAAAACTACAGACCAATATCCCTAATGAATATAGATGCAAAAATTTTCAACAAAATCTTAGCTAACCGAATCCAGACGCTTATCAAAAAAATAATCCATCATGACCAAGTGGGCTTCATTACAGGATGCAGGGATGGTTCAACATACATAAATCTATAAATGCAGTTCATCATATAAACAGAAGCAAAAACAAAGACCACATGATTCTCTCAATAGATGCAGAAAAAGCTTTTGACAAAATTCAACACCCTTTCATGATACGAACACTCAAGAAAATAGGCATAGAAGGGACATACCTAAAATTGATACAAGCCATTTATGATAGACCCATAGCCAACATCATACTGAATGGGGAAAAACTGAAATCATTCCCACTTAGAACCGGAACCAGACAAGGCTGCCTACTATCTCCACTTCTATTCAACATAGTACTGGAAGTCCTGGCTACAGCAATCAGACAGGAAAGTGCAATTAAAGGTATCCAAATAGGGGCAGAAGAAATCAAACTTTCACTGTTTGCTGATGATATGATATTATATTAAGAAAACCCCAAAGATTCAACCAGTAAACTCCTGGAACTGATAAATGAATTTAGCAAAGTCTCAGGATACAAAATCAATACACAGAAATCAGAGGCATTCGTATATGCCAACAACAATCAAATCGAGAACCAAATTAAAGACTCAATACCCTTCACAATAGCAACAAAGAAATTAAAGTACCTAGGAATATACATAACCAAGGAGGTAAAAGACCTCTACAGGGAAAACTATGACACACTGAGGAAGGAAATAGCAGAGGATGTAAACAGATGGAAATTCATTCCATGCTCGTGGATCGGCAGACTCAACATCATTAAAATGTCTATACTACCCAAACTGATTTACAGATTCAACACAATACCTATTAAAATCCCATCAGCATTCTTCACAGATATAGAAAAAATAATTTTACGCTTCGTATGGAACCATAGAAGACCCCGAATATCAAGAGCAATTCTAGGCAACAAAAAAAAATTGGGAGGTATTAATATGCCATATATCAAACTATACTTCAAAGCTATTGTAATTAAAACAATCTGGTGTTGGCACAAAAATAGGATTATTGACCAGTGGAACAGATGGGAGAACCCTGATATAAAACCATCCTCATATAGACATCTAATCTTTGACAAAGCAGACAAAAACATACGCCGGGGAAAAGAATCCCTTTTCAATAAATGGTGCTGGGAAAACTGGATAGCCACTTGTAGAAGGTTAAAACAGGACCCACACCTTTCACCTCTCACAAAAATCAACTCACGCTGGATAACAGACTTAAATCTCAGATATGAAACGATTAGAATTCTAGAGGAAAATGTTGGAAACACTCTCCTAGACATCGGCCTAGGCAAAGAGTTTATGAAGAAATCCCCAAAGGCAATCAAAGCAGCAACAAAAATAAATAAATGGGACATGATGAAACTACAAAGCTTCTGCACAGCCAAAGAAACAGTCATGAAAGTAAACAGACAACCTACCTAATGGGAGAAAATTGTTGCATCCTACGTAGCCGATAAAGGGCTGATAACTAGAATATACTTAGAACTCACGAAAATCAGCAAGAAAAAATCAAATAACCCTATTAAAAAGTGGACAAAGGACTTGAACAGAAACTTTTCTAAAGAAGACAGAAGAATGGCCAACAAACATATGAAAAAATGCTCAACATCCCTAATCATCAGGGAAATGGAAATCAAAACTACAATGAGATATCACTTAACTCCAGTGAGAATGGCCTTTATCAAAAAGTCTCCAAATAACAAATGCTGGCATGGATGTGGAGAGAGAGGAACACTCCTACACTGCTGGTGGGAGTGCTAGTTCAAACTCTGTGGAAAGCAATATGGAGATACCTTAAAGCGATACAAGTGAATCTGCCATTTGATCCAGCAATCCCATTGCTGGGCATCTACCCAAATGATCCAATGACACTCTACAAAAAAGACACCTGCACTCGAATGTTTATAACAGCACAATTCATAATCGCAAGGCTGTGGAAACAGCCCAAGTGCCCATCAATCCAAGAATGGATTAATAAAATGTGGTATATGTATACCATGGAGTACTATTCAGCTCTAGGAAACAATGGTGATATAGCACATCTTATATTTTCCTGGTTAGAGCTGGAACCCATATTACTAAGTGAAGTATCCCAAGAATGGAAAAACAAGCACCAGATATATTCTCCAGCAAACTGGTATTGACTGAGTAGCACCTAAGTGGCACATAGGTACTACAGTAATAGGATATTGGGGGGCGAGGGAGGCGGGTGTATACATACATAATGAGTGATATGCGCACCATCTGAGGGATGGTCATGCTGGAGACTCAGACTTGTGGGAGGAGGGGCGGATGGGCATTTATTGAAACCTTAAAATCTGTACCCCCATAATATGCCGAAATAAAAAAAAAAGAGATATAGAGAAATATGCATTCAAAGATATTAAAGATAACTATCATTTGAGTTTGTGTAAAGATAAAGTAATAAGTAATGAGATGAAGCAAACAATAGGTTAGAACTAATATTTTGCAGCATTGTAACCTCTATTTCACTTCTGAGTTTGAGTAATAGTTATAAATAGCATTTAAAGAGCCTTAATTTTTCACTTTTCTTTTTGGTAAAGGTACGTTAACTTAGATTATCCATTTAGAATAGTGTTATCATAACATCACCGTGAAAACTTTACATATCCACAAACAAGTTAACTGCATATTTTTAAGTGTATTTTATAATGTACTACAAATATCTTAGGCCTCCGTCTTATCTTCACATCACTGGTATTTTAAATTTGAAAACTATATTGTTACTAAAATACTTAATATTTTAGGAAGGTTGGGCATCCATATTTTTTGAGTTAATATTTAAATTCTCATTACTTAATAGCCTCTGGTAAGTGGAAATAGTACTCATGCAATTAAACAAATCAGCATATACTTTTAAGAATTTTTAAAAATTTTTAAATTTTGTCATCATTGGGGTTATACTTTGGCCTGGTGTTCCCTTACAGTATATATTAACAGTTTATGAAGTGAAATAATCTTAAGTATGATGTATGATGCACCTTCATATAAATGAAAATGGTGTGCACAAAGACACTTTACTATGGGAACTGTACTGGAAGATTTATGAAAGCATGTGAAATTTCACCTAAAATTGTGTTATTAGTGCTTATAAGCAGCATTGCTTAATTTATTGTACTTGATGAATTAATATTCTTAGTCTAGTCAGTTACTTGGTTTTAAATGTCTAGATAATGTCTTTAGTTTTTTTTTTTTTAATGTGTTTGTAATTTGTACTATGGGGGTATTCTTGGACTGCAGGGGTTATTCTCAATGTGTGATTTGTGTTTTCATTTTATAGAATCATCTAATGTGATACTGATTTTTATAATTGATATTTAGATAATTCTAATAACTGTATATTTGACAACCTATTAAGATGTTTTACATTGGAAAAAAAAGAAGATAGACTAATGGCCAGCAAACATATGAAAAAATGCTCCACATCTCTAATCATCAGGGAAATGCAAATCAAAACCACAATGAGATATTGCTTAACCCCAGTGAGAATGTTTTTAGTCAAAAGTCTCAAAAAAACAAATGTTTGTGTGAATATGGAGAGATAGGAACACTCATACACTGCTGGTGGGACTGAAAACTAGTACACCTTCTATGAAAAGTAGTATGGAGATATCTCAAAGAACTAAAAGTAGAACTACTATTTGATCCAGCAATCTAACTACTGGGTATTTACCCAAAGGAAACAAAAGAAGTCATTCCATAAAAAAGTCACCTGCATTCAAACATTTATAGTGGCACAGTTCACAATTGCAATGATGTGGAAACAACCCAGTGATCATCAATACATGAACAGAATAATACAATATGATATATGTATACATGGGATACTACTCAGCCATAAAAAATGGTGAACAAATACTTCTTGTATTAACCTGGATGGAACTGGAGATAATTCTTCTCAGTGAACTATCACAAGAATGGAAAAAGTAACATGACGTGTACTCACCATATATTGGAACTAATCTATTAACACTTATGTGCACATAAGGAAATAAATTAATTGGAAATCAATAAGGTGGGAGGCAGGAGGATGGGATGGGTAAATTCACATCTAATGGGTATAATGCACACTATCTGGGGGATGGACAAACTTATAACTTTGACTCAAATGGTACAAAAGCAACTTATGTAACCAAAACATTTGTGCCCCCATAATATTTTGAAATAAAAAAAAACACAGCACAAAGCTTAAACAAAAACCTGAACCAAGGAGAAGAAAGAATCTCAGATCATGAAGAGAAGGCTCCCGAGATAACCCAGTTATTCAAAGACGCAGAGAGGAATATAAAACCGTCTGAGTGATCAGTGAGAAAGATATGCAAGTGTGAAATGAATTAACATTCAAATTATAGGTATCCCTGAGGGAGAAGAAGAAACAGTTAAAAGTATGGCAAACCTATTTGAGAAAATTATTGAGGAAAACTTCCCTGGTATCATTAGATATTCAGACATATAGATATAAGATGGACATTGAACACTGAGAAAATTAATAACAAATAGGTCCTCTCATAGACACATAGTAACCAATTTGGCCATAGTCAAAATGAAGGAGAAAATTCTACAAGTAGCAAGACAAAACATCAAATAACCTACAAAAGAAAATCCAGTAGGCTAACTGGAGACTTCTCAGTGGAAACTTTACAAGCCAGAAGGAATTGGGGACCCATAATAAATTGACTTCAACAGAACAACTGCCAGCCTAGAATTTTGTATCCTGCAAAGCTAATTTTCACAATTATGGAGAAATTAAATATTTTACAGACAAGCAAACATTGAAGGAATTTGCCATGATCAGACCTGCCCTGTACGAAATACTCAGAACAGCACTATACACAAATCAGCACAACAGATACCCACCAGTGTTAAACCACCTAACAAGAACCCCACAACTTGCACCTGTTATACAACAATAGAACAAGAGGTAAAACAAAACAACTGGACTAGCCAACAGGATGAACAGAGCAATATCACACATATCAAGGCTATACATTAATGTTAATGGACTGAATGTTCCTCTCAAAAGACATAGGCTGGTTGCATGTATTAGAAAACAAAACTGAGGAACTCCACCAAGAGACTCCAGCAACTGATAATTAAATTAAGCAAAGTTGCATGTCTATATACCAATAATAGTAAAGCTGAGTGTCAAATCAAAGACTCAATACCATTCACAACAGGTACAAAGAAAATAAAATATTTAGGAATATAATTAACCAAGAAGGTTAAAGATTAATTTAAATGTTCTATAACTTTATGTTAATGGAGTCATGCAGCATATACTATTTTTTGTCTGACTTCCTTCACTCTCTATAATTATTTTGAGATCTATCAATGTTGCTGCATGTATCGATGGTTCATTCACATTAGTGGCTATTTATTCACCTGTTGGCACAAATTTGGGTTGTTTCCCATTTTGAGCTATTACAAACAAAGCTTCTATGAATTTTTGTGTGCAAGTACTTTTGTAGATATATGCTTTTATTTCTCTTGAGTAAATACCTGGGAGTGGAATAGCTGGATGAAATCATGAGTATATGTTTAAATTTTTTAACAAACTGACAAATAATTTTCCAAAATGACTGCACTCTTTTGCTTTTCACTCAGCAATGTATAAAAGTTCCAGTCACTCTACATCCTCACAAACACTTGGTATACTAGTCTTTTCAATTTTAGCTGTTTTAATGAATATGTAACAATATCTCATTTTGGTTTTGATTTGCATTTCCATAATGACTACTGATGTTGAGCATTTTTAGGTGTACTCACATTTGGAAATATTTTGTCTTAAAATATTCATCCTCTATGAGGCTTCTCTTTTCATTCTCTAGCAGTGTCTTCTGAAGACCAAAAATTAAATTTTGTGAAGCCCAATTAGTATAGTTTCATTATTTATGGATTTATTTTATTGTATGTGTTTGGTGTAGAAATAATCTTTCCTTAAATCAAGGTCATACAGACTTTCTCTTAAAAGTCTAAAATTTTTAGGTTTTATATATATGTCCATGACCCATTTTGTGTTAATTTTTTAAACAGGGCTGTGGTTCAATTTTTGCATGTAGATAGACAAGCATTATGGCACACTTTTCTGAAAAGAATAATTATATTCATTGTAATGCCTTGGAACATTTGGAGAAAATCAGCTAAGCATATGTGCACATTTTTTCCTGGGCTTTCTATTTTGTTCCATTGATCTATGCATCTATATTTACACCAATAGAACTCTTCATCTTTATAATAATGTCTTGAAATCAGGTGGCATAAGTATTTCAACTTTGTTTTACTTTGCCAATGTTGTTTTTGTTATTCTAATTCCTTTCAATTTCCATACAAGCTTTAGAATAAGTTTATCAATTTCTGCCCCCTCCACACAAAACAAAACAAAACAAAAACCACCATCAATCTCCAAAAACAAACCTATCATTTCTCAGTTGGTTTTAATTGTATTTTTCTCCTCACTATTTGTAGTAATTTTGGGGTGGATGGTAAATAATGTGAATTTGTCCATAGCATTGTGTATGTGTGTGCGTGTGTGTGTGCATGTGTGTGTATCATTTGCACTTTTTTGGTAGGGAGACAGTAAAGCTTCTTTGAAACACTTGATTCTTTCTGAGATAATATTTATGCTTTGTTATACTGGACTAGAGCAACCTTTAATCTAGGGCTAAGTTTTTTCCAATATTAGAGTAATATCCTTCTGACTACTCTTTCCAATTCCCTGTGAATTGTGAGGTTTGTTTTGTGGCTGGAGGGAACGTGAAGTCTTTTCAGCTGTGTGTGAATCCTAGAGATTATTCTCTTTGCTCATTTCAGGTGGTTCTTTCCTTAACTTCATGTAGTTTCCTCACATGCATATGTGGATCAATATTTCAGCTAACAACCTAAGAAGAACACTCTAGGGACTGTGGAGTGATTGTTGTGAAAGTCTGTCCTTTCTATTGCTCTGCCTTATGAATTCTAGGAATCTTGGCCTCCCTGGACTTCTACCTCTGCCTTCTAAGCTCAGTAATCCAGAAGATATAGGCCATAAGCTTTGGCAGCATACATGTGATCATAACTCTGTAGACATGCAGAATGCAAGAGCTGGGGGGGCATGACTTCCTCAACCTAGATTTCAAAGGATATTTTGGACAGCCTGGGGGCACAGGAATAGGTTTGTCACAGGGGAAGAGTCACCACAGAGAGCCCCTACTAGTGCAATGCCGAGCAGAAATGTGGAGTCAGTAGGGCAATACTTAGTAGAGCTATGGAAGTGGGATCATCACCAAGACCACAGAACTGTAGGGCCACTAGCTTACAATTCCAACCCAAGAGAGTTGAAGCCATGGCATAAGCCTTGCAAAGCCATAAGGGTAGGGTATCCCTAGGCTATGGGGACCAATTCCACACTCCCCAGTATATCTAAGAAGCTGGATGTAGAGTAAAAGAAGATTATTCTGGGACCTTAAATTTTAATGTTATTCGGAAAATTGAGAAGGGAGGAGCCCAGATGGCAGACTAGTAGCAGCTTGCACATGCCACTGTCACAGAGAGCAACAAAAGTGACCAGTGAATATTTACTTGCAGATCTGTTGTCTAAGATAGAGCACTGAGAATCAACAGAGAGATGACAGAAGGCTCCCAATGTGATGGAGAAGGAAGTGGGGTGACCAACTCAGCAGGATTGAAGGTACATGGGAAAGGAGCCTACACATAGGGAAGGAACAAAGTGCAGCCACTCATGACAACCACAGAAGAATAGGGGGTTTCAGGAGAGCAGAAATGTTTAAGACTCACAGTGTATCTACCTTTCTTCTATCTGGTTAATCTTCTGGAGTAGGACTCAAGTACATAATTCAGGGACCTCTTCATCTCTTCGCTGAGCAACAGAGTTACCAGCAGAAGAAAATGTGTGTGCTACAAAACTAACTGTCTTGAGCAGAGAAAATAAGGTTCAGCATAAAAACTCAGGAAACATGACAAAACAGACTGTTTTGACACCCCCCCAAAGGATCACAATAGCTCTCCAGCAATAAACTGCAACCAAAAGGAAATTGTTGTAATGTCAGGTATGGAATTCAGAATATGGATGGCAAATAAGATCAATGGGATTGATGAGAAAGTTGGGAACCAATACAAAAAAACAAACAAAAAAATGGAGACATGAAAAAAATTCACTAAAGAGATAGATAATATAAGAAAATAATATAACAGAACTACTAGAAAGAGTCATTTAGGGGATTTAAAATTACAGTAGAAAGTTTTAACAACACACCAGACCAAGCAGAAGAAAACATATGAGACTCTGAAGACAAGGCTTTTGAATTAATCCAGTCAATCAAAAATGTAGAAAAAACAATCAAGAATAATGAACAATCTCTCCAGGAAATATTGGAGTAGAGGAAAAAATATAAGAATAACAGGTATCCATGAGGAAGAGTAAGAAAAAAGAAAAAGTATAAGAAACCTATTAGAGGGAATCATTGAGGAAAACTTCCCTGGTATAACTAGATATTTAGACATCCAGATGGTCATCAAACACCTGGAAAATTTATAGCAAATAGGCAAGACACATAGTCATGAGCCTGGCATAAGTCATGGTTAAGGAGAAAATCCTATAAGCTGAAGATGAAAGTAACAAGTAATTTACAAAAGAAAACCCATCAAACTAACAGCAGACATCTCACTAGAAATCTTGCAAGCCAGAAGGAATTGGGTCCCATTTTAGTCTTTTTAAACAGAACAAATGTCAGCCAGGACTTTTGCACCCTGAAAAACTAAGTTTCATAAATGAAGGAGAAATAAAATATTTCTCAGTTAAGAAAACACTAAGGAAATTTGTGACCACTAGACCTTCCCTACACAAAATGCTTAAAAGTGTTCTTCAATACAAGCAACAGGACAATTGATACACACCAGTGTAAAAACACCCAAAAGATAAAACTCATAGCTCTTATAAAATAGTTACACAAGGAAGAAAACAAAGCAACTAGGTAATAATCAATATGATGAACAGAACAGAATCTCACATATTAATACTAATGTTGAATGCAAACAGAATGAATGACCCACTTAAAAGACATAGATTGGCTGAATGGATTAAATAACAAATCCCAAATATATGTTTTTCCCAAGAAACTCCTTTAGTTTGCAAAGATTCTCATAGACTCAAGGTCAAGGGATGGGAAAAATTATTCCATGCAAATAGAAACCAAAATTGAGCAGGAGTAGCGATTCTCATATCAGATAAAATAGACTTTAAAAATACAGAGGTTAAAACAAAACAAAGACAGCCGTAATATAATGATAAGAGGAGCAAGTCATCAAGAAGATTTAACAATTCTAAGTATATCTGTAACTGACACCAGCAGTTCTTATATTCATAAAACAAATTCTACTAGATCTAAACAAAGAAATAAACAGCAACATCATAATAGCCAGGGACTGTAACACTCTACTCACAGAACTGGATAAATCATTGAGGCAAAAAATCAGTCAAGAAAGAATGGACTTAAACAAGACTCTAGAACCAATGAACTGAATATTTTCAGAACATTGTTCCCCAAAACTGCATAATATACTTTTTTTCTCATCAGCACATGGAACATTTTCTGCCATAGATCATATGTTAGCCCACAAAGCAAATCTCAACAAATTCAGAAAAATCAAAATCATACCATGTATCTTCTCTGTCCACAGTGGAATAAAACTAGAAATCAATTCCAGGAGGAACTCTGAAAGATACACAAATACATGAAAATTAAGCAATCTGCTGCTGAACCATTTGTGGCTCAATGATTAAATAAAAATGGAAATCAAAAGATTTTTCAAACTGACAGACAAAGATGACACAAGCTTCCCAAATATACAAGACATAGCAAAAAGCAGTACTAAGAAGGAAATGAATAGACTTAAAGGCCTACATCAAAAAGACAGAAAGATAACAAATTGACAACCTAAGGATGCATATCAAGGAAAAAGAAAAAGAAGAACAAACTAAACACAAAGGTAACAGAAGGCAAGAAATAACAAAGATCAGAATAGAACTAAATGAAATGGAAATTAAAAAAGCAATATGAAGGATCAATGAAACAAAAAGTTTGTTCCTGGAAAAGATATACAAAATCAATCAAGCACTAGCTAGATTAGTCAGAAATAAAAAAGAAAGCACTCAAATAAGCTCAATCAGAAATGAAAAAGGGGACATTACAATTGATATCACAGAAATACAAAATATCATCCATGACTACTATGAAAACCTTTATGCACAAAACTATAAAATCTATAGAAAATGGATACATTTTTGGAAACACACAACCTCCCAAGCCTGAATCAGAAACAAATAGAAATTCTGAACTAACCAATAATGAGTAGTGAGATCGAAACAATAGTAAAAATCTTCCGACAACAACAAAAAGCCCTAGATCACAGTTGAATTCTACAAGATCTACAAAGAAGAACTGGCACCTACCCTACTGAAACTATTTCACAACATTGAGAAGGAGGGAATCTTCTCTAACTCATGCTAGAAAGCCAGTATCACCCCGATACCAAAGCCAGGAAAGGACATAACAAATAATGAAAACTGCAGACCAATATACCTTGCAAATATAGAAATCCTCACAAACAAAAATCCTCAGTGAAATACTAGCCAATGGAATCCAACAGCACATCAAAAAGAAAATTCAACATGGTCAAATGGGTTTCAGCCCAAGAATGCAAGGCAGGTTCAACATATACAAACCAATAAATGCAATTTACTACATACACAGAATTAAAAACAAAAATCATATGATCATCTCAATACATGGAGAAAAAGCATTCAATAAAATCTAGCATGACTTACTGATAATAATCCTTAACAAAATAGATGTAGAAGGTGCTAAATTCAAAATTATAAAAGCCAATTTGACAAACCCACAGCCAACATCATACTGAATGGGAAAAGTTGAAAGCATTCCTCATAATAACTGGAACAAGACACGGATGCCCACCATCAACAATTCTATTAAACATACTACTGGAAGTCTTACCTAGAGTAATCAGGAAATAGAAAGAAATAAAGGGCATCCAAATCAGGAAGGAGGCGGTCAAGCTATCCCTGTTTGATGGCAATATGATCTTGCATCTAGAAAACCCTAAAGACTCCACTAAAAGACTCCTACAACTGATAAATTCAATAGTTTCAGGTTATAAAATTAATGTACACAAATGAGTAGAATTTCTATATATTAATTACAGTTAAGCTGAGAGACAAATCAAGAATTCAATACCATTTAGCTAGAAAATGGACATTTACAGAACATTCAATACTAATAGCTGAAAATAAAATAAAATACCAAGCAATATATTTAACCAAGGAGGAGAAAGATATCTACAAGAACTAAAAACACTGATGAGATATATCATAGATGACACACACCAATAATGAAAAAAAATCCCACGCTCATGGATTGAAAGAACCAACATTTTAAAAAATGTCCATAATGCCCAATATGATTTATAGATTCAAGGCAATTTCCATCAAAATATGAAAGTAATATTTCACAAATCTAGAAATAATAACCCTAAACTTAATATCGTACAAAAGAAAAAAGATCCCAAAGAGCCAAAACAAAAAGGGCCTAAGCAAAAAAAAAAAAAAAAAAAAAAAAATCTGGAGGCATCACATTACCCATATTTTGTGTGCTGGCTTGCCTTTCCACCACGTTATGACACAGAAATAAGACTCTCACCAGATGTGGCCCTTAAATCTTTGATTTCATAGCCTCCTAAATCATGATCCAAATAAACTTCTATTCTTTAGTCAGTAAACTGAAGTGATCTTAGTTCTCACCTCATTTCTTTTCCTTCATTCGAGCATCAAACTCTTGACCATTTTCATGATCATCAACCATTGTTTTTGTTGTTTCCAATGTCTGATAACAATTGTTTTGTATAGTTTCTCTAGTTATTTAGATGTTTCAGATGGAAAGGTATATCCATTCCCTACTACTCCATCTTGACAAAAATAAGAATTCTGTGTCTAAGTCTCAATTTTGCCATTTATTCAGTGTGTAACTTTAGTTAGTTATTTAATCTTGATAGCCTCAGTTTCCTTATCTGTGAAATATAGGTACAAATTGTTCATAATTCATGAGGTTATTTAAATAATTAGGCAGCATGTTATTTGTAAAACAACAGAATAAATAATGTAATCAACAATTATTCTAAGTGATGTGGAGCTCAAAATTTATTCTGGGACATTACATAACAACATGGATAATAAATTGAAGAAATGAATAACAAGTGACTAAGTAATACATATGAAATCAATATCCTTGGAACACTAACCCTGGTGCTAGTTTAGGAACTGACTATATAGTAATGCATAAAACATACACAATCGATTTCCCTTGTGGAGCTAGTCTTCTAATTAGGTGGCAAGAATTACAGGAATACATTTGCAATTACACATTGTGGTGAGTGCTGTAAAGAAAAGGGTTGGGTACTGAGATAGAAAATAATTGTTGGGTTCTAATTTATTTATTTTCTATCTGCGGAAATTACATTTATAATGATATGCAAAGTAACAGGATATATTAAGGCAAAAAGTATAGGGAAGGCTATGAAAAGTAGCAGCCTCATCAACAGAGAAATAAATTATGATAATAAATGTTCAGAATATTTCATCCTAATTTTGATCCTTTGCCCCTTCTTAGCTGTATACACTTACTATACAGTAGGTACTATCCATTTAATCTTCTTGATAACTATATAGATATTATTATTTTATCTTTTATAAAATTAGACAATGGAGAATTAGAGAAGTTCCATTTGTCAAGGTAAAAGATCCTACCCCCAAAACAAAAATAAATCCTCAAATGACTCAATGCCTTAATGTGCTAGTATCATAGAAGAAATGCCAGGCACCCAGAGCTACTGTCATATCTTGTCATGTCCCCATCTGGGACAGATCCTACCTAATAGGCAAACATCTCTATTGCAGTGCAGAAGTTTTATAAGAAATATCTAATATCATATAAACAATGCTAGGTAAGATATTTGTGATTAATGAGTATTGGGTTTGATTCACTTCATGATTTCATGAGTTGCCAGAGATATTTGCCTACTCTAAAAATCTCTGATTCTAACAGAACTGCCACAGCGGGGATATACAGCATTTGTTTTTTGTTCTTTGTGTGTGTGTTTCTGTGTTTATGTTGCTGTAAAATTGCCTTAGTGATACACTTTGTGATATAGAATATAATCTATGTTTTTTTAAGAAAAATGATAACTCAGGGTTTAATACGGCGAGTTGCAATAATTACAAGATTAATCTGTGTGGCTGTAATGACCATGGGATTTTAGGCTTTCAGTTTAATGATACTTTACATAGTTCTAAAAATGAAGATTTTTTTTTGGATTTTAAAAATAAAAATCAAATAATTTTGTTACATTTCAAACACTTTACTTATTATATAACCATGACAGTCACTGCCATATTTAGTTCTATTAGATTTTATTTAATTAGTTATTCATTATTTTATTAATTTTATCCAGTGAATGCAAATTCAGTGAACCATTTTCTTTAACTGCATGCATAAACTTGACATTGGGTAACTTAAATATATTATTTATTATACTCTAAAATATTTTTTTATTGGCACTGTAAAATGCATTCAAAATTATTTTAGATTTCTCTTGCTTTATGGTTTAGAGTCAATATAAAGTATGGTAACAATATAGATTCTGAAGTCAGATTAGACGGGATTGAAACTTTGTTCCACTATCAACTTGTTATGTGATATCAGACAAGTTAATCTTACAAAGCTTCATTATCTTCTTCTGGAAACCACAGAAATAACTAGTACCTACTCTAGTAATTTAAAAAGTTAATCAGATAATATGTGAAGAGTACTTAAGTATAACACTCAGAATGCAGGAAGCCTTTAATAAACATTTTCTTTTCTCCTCACAATGGCAGGAAGAGCATGGTAATTAAGAATATTGGCCTTGGAATCACCCAAAGTAGGTTTGAATCCTGGCTTCAGGACAATGATTGTGTAACCTTGAGCAAGTTAATTTTCCAAAGCTATGTTTCCCTTCTCTATAAAATGGGAATAATAATGGTACTATCTCATAAATTTGCTGTGAGAGTAAATGAGGTAATTTATGTAAAACACTTAGTATGCTATCAACACACATTACCAAACATTAGATATTATCAAAATAATCAGTATTCTTAGGAATATAATACCAGTGAATGCTTTACTAATGTAGCACATACATATGCATGTGTGTATATGTATGTGTGTATATGTATGTATATATATATATATATATATATATATATATATATAGAGAGAGAGAGAGAGAGAGAGAGAGAGAGCATGAACCATGAGCGAGAGAGAGAGAGGGAGTTTTCCATTAACATTTTTTGGTGGTTATGTGTCAGTATTTGAGGTATATGTATTTATAATTTTGTGGTTTGGTGAAATATTACTGTATATTCTTAAATTGCAATTTCCTACTAATTTACAGTATAATGTCTCTTCATTAGGTTCAGTAATTCATTCATTCAAATTACTGTGTTATAAGGAAAATTCAATGCATGTAATGATAAAACATTCTCTTTTTTTCCTTTTTTTAATTTCAGCATATTATGGGGGTACAAATGTTAAGGTTATGTATATTGCCCTTGCTCCCCCTCACCCCTCAAGTCAGAGCTTCAAGCATGTCCAAACATTCTTAAATTTTGTTTTATCTTTCCCAAAGCCTCTTTTAAAAATGTGGATACATCTTACAAACTATCATATACAGTAAGTAAATTATTTATATAAGGTTATATAGGTAGTAAATGGTAGAGCCTGGGTGCCAACCACGTCAATATGACACAAATAGGTATATTTGTAATATTTATGCTTTATTATATCTTTAGCGTTTTAGCTGTGCCTTAATAGGATACCATGACTTGAAAGGAGTCTTTGAGAACCAAGAGAGTAAAGCTTCAGCAAGGTAATAGAGGGAAGAGTGTTATAGCTGATTTGGTGAGGAAACCAGTATGCTAGTTTTCATGGGAAGATGCATTAAGAGCTAAAGCCAGAAAGAGAAGCTTGAATAAAACAGGAATAAAAGCCTTGAAGGCAAGATTAAAGAGTTTTTCTTGAAATTTTTCACAAAATGCAAGGTAATCATCTACCAGTTTTTAAAGAAAGTATATCCGGTGATGTACAATTGATTGATTGATGAGGAGGGAGGAGATTTCTGAAGACAGAGAGGTCATTTTGGAGATTTTATCAATAGTTTAAACCTAAGGTACTAATATCCTGAAATGGAAATGGAAATGGAAATAGGGCAACAGATATAATAAATTACAGAGAACAAACAGCATATAGGGATATGGAGTAAAACAGAAAGGACAACGCTGTGGAAGGAAAGAAATTTAAAGATTAATTTTAGGTAAATAAATCTATACATTGAATTAAACACAATGATCTTGTACTTTTTTTCTATTAATCTATTATTTAATTAGCTGTTGAAAATTTTATTTGAAGTACATAAAAGCCAAAAGGTTTTTCATTGTTTTGAATTAGTTTTCTAATGAAAAAATTAATACAATAGTGAAAGAGAGTCATCTTAGAGATCTCAGAATATCATCTTCCTCCTAAATATTCCCCATCTAAAAGTAGAGAGTAATAAAATGAATGTAAACTACAGACTGGCAATTCCTTTTTTAAATTTCATCATATTATGGGGGTACAAATATTAATAATGTTACATATATTGCCCTTGCCAAGTCAGAGCTTCTAGCGCGTCCATCCTCTAGGTGGTGCACATCTCACTCATTACATAAGTATACACCCATCCCCTCCTCCCCCCTCCCACCCGCCCAACACCCAATAAATATGTCTTCATTTTCTTTTGACATTTTGGTTACATTTTATATCTTTGCCTCTCCCTAGGAAGGGTTAGAGATATGCCCTTCCCCTTCACAATGTTCACCACATCCCTAAGATGTGGGTCTACCTGCCCTTCCGGAATCCCTGGTGAGCACTACCATCATTTGAGCACCATAGTTTTAATCAGTCAGTACCAATTTGGTGGCGAGTATATGTGAAGCCCATTTTCCTGATCTTGTGTCACCTCACTTTGGAGAATTGGCTTAAGCTTAATCCAGGATAGTATAAGCGGTGCTAGCTCACTGTCGTTTCTTAGAGTTGAGTGATATTCCATTGTGAACTTATACCAAATTTTAATTATCCACTTATGAATTGACGGGCACTTGGGTTGTTTCCATGTCCTTGTAATAGTGAATTGTGCTGTGATAAACATTTGGGTACAGATGTCTTTATAATAGAATGTCTTATGCTCTTTTGGGTAGATGCCTAATAATGCTATTGCTGGGTTGAATGGTATTTCTATTTTTAGCTCTTTGAGGCATCTCCAAATACTTTTCCACAAAGGTTGCATTAATTTGCAGTCCCATCAGCAGTGTAAGAGTGTTCCTGTCTCTACATATCCTCCCCAGCATTTGTCATTTTGGGATTTCTTGATACAGGCCATTCTCACTGGGGTTAGGTGGTATCTCATTGTGGTTTTGATTTGCATTTCTCTAATGATTAGAGGTGTTGAGAAATTTTTTGTAAGCTTGCAGGCCATTAATCTGTTTTCTTTGAAGAAGTTTCTGTTCATTTTTGTTGCTCATTTCTTGATGGGGTTGTTTGCTTTTTTCTTGTTAATTCTTTTAGTTCTAGATAGATTCTTGTTATTAGACCTTTATCATAAGTGTAGATAGCAAATATTTTCTCCCATTCTGTGGGTTGTCTCTTTGCTCTAATGATAGTTTCCTTGACTGTGCAGAAACTTTTTAATTTGATCAGATCCCATTTGTTTATTTTTGTTGCTCCAGTGATTGCCTTG
Source organism: Microcebus murinus (assembly GCF_040939455.1). Lineage (NCBI taxonomy): Eukaryota > Metazoa > Chordata > Mammalia > Primates > Cheirogaleidae > Microcebus > Microcebus murinus. The sequence continues at coordinate 72,424,226 of NC_134136.1, read as the reverse complement.
GGGGTCTTCCTCAACAATTTTTTTCCTAGGCCATTGTCTGATAGGGTTTTTCCAAGATCTTTTTCTTGGATTCTTAAGATTTCAAGCCTTAGGTTTAAATTTGTTATCCATTTTGAGTGGATCTTTGTGAGAGGTGAATGGTAGGGATCCTGATTAATTCTTCTGCATGTAGCTCTCCAGTTTTCCCAGCACCATTTACTGAAGAGAGATTATTTTCCCCATTGTATATTTTTGTCTGTGCTCTGTGTCCAGAGAGCAGAGCCCATCTTGGCAAGGTGGAGTTGCAAAGGAGGCTGCTTTTCCAGATATAACCTGGAGAGACATTATCACCCACATCCTCCTGTGACTTCGGATGGGTTACTTCATGCCAAAAGGCTTGACTCTGCCTCTGGGCAGAGCTGAGAAACAGGCCATTCCTATTCCTGCCACTTGTTTCAAATTCTGTGTTTAAAGGGGCAGAAGGCAGAGAGTCGTGTTTGGAGCGGCTACCCCACTAGATTCATCTTTGGCAGTCTTTTGCTACACAAGCCACCCACGCTCTGTGTCCAGAGAGCAGAGCCCATCTTGTCAAGGTGGATTTGCAAAGGAGGCTGCTTTTCCAGGTATAACATGGAGAGACATTATCACCCACAACCTCCTGTGACTTGGGACGGAGTACTTCATGCCAAAGGTTCCGGCTCCACCTCTGGGCAGAGCTGAGAAAGAAGCCATTCCCATTCCTGCTGCTTGTCTTGAATTCTGTGTTTAAAGGGGAAGAAGGGGAAGATTGGTGGTTTGTGCAACTGCCCCGCCAGATTGATCTTGGGCGGTCTCTCACTACACAAGCCGCCTACACTTAGTGCCCAGAGAGCAGAGCCCATCTTGGCAAGGCGGAGTTGCGAAGGAGGCTGATTTTCCCGATATAACCTGGGGAGACCTCATCACCCACAATCTCCTATGACTTGGGTCTGGGTGCTTCACGACAAAGGATCTGACTCCACCTCTGGGCAGTGTTGAGAAAGAGGCTGTTCAACGCAAAACCCGAAACCTGGGTTGCAAGACTGTCACCTCCATTTCACTTCCACCTCCCTGATGGCACTGGCCATGGAAAGGTGGCTCTAACAGATTATCAGGACAGCCTATCAAACTGAGTCCCCTCTTTACCTATTTACTGTGGTCTTCAGGCTGGTGCCTCCAGCCAAAGGGGAAGCCCCCATTCCCGGGAATTGCAGTGGGGTGAGGGAATCTGGCAACAATGTTTTTAACTTTTTAAAATAAAAAAAAAAGAACATGCAGAAATGTGGTGACTGTAAGTATATAAAATATAGTACTAGTACTTGGTACTCATACAGGTTAAATGCTCTTTGAATATGTATTTTTCATTTAAAGTCACTTCTGTTGTATGTAATAGCCTTGAAACCAGTATTTATTTCAATAACAAGTTGTTAATTCTATTAACTGAAAGCCATAAGAGAATTCACAACATAATTATTATAGTTCAAGGAATCTCAAACCTAAATGATTGTTTTATTATAGATGTAACTGAAATAAAATTCTTGGAATATATAATTCATTTCAAAGTATACAACTTAATATACCTTCTAGTGGCACAGAAATGACCAAGGTATCTTTCAAGCCTACGCTGTTTAAAATTATTGAGGGTAAATGCTTTTTTCTTTGTTCACTATAAAGACTAACTGAACAAGAAAATATAAATATTTTAGGGTGTGACAAATAACATGCTTAGTTTGAAGAAAGTGGGGGGGCGGAGCAAGATGGCGGACAAATAACACCGACAGACAGAGTGTCTCTGCAGAAAAGACAGATTCTAGCAGAAATTAGAGGAAAGAAGCAAGAAGACGAGCATACAGCGGACAAGGGCCGGAAGGAAGGTTACCTGAGACCCCGGGAGACTCCACAGGAGGAGGCTGCGGAGGAGAACTGGAGGCTGAGACCACCGGAGCAGCCCGGAGACCAGCGGCAAGGGTAGGTGGATTTGCTGTTTCCCCTCCCCTGCATTCGGGACTGCTGGTGGGCTCCCCAGCGGGTGGAGAGACCTGCCGACACCAGCCCAGAGACCGCCGCCTCCAGCCAGTGGTGAGCCTGTAGCAGACGTGGCACCAGGTTCCCAACTTCCTCCGGGCACCTCCATGTGCACAGACCAGAGCCGCGCAGCAGGCGCCATATTGCCTCCTCCTCCCCTCCCCGACCCTACCCACGGCTGCCCAGAGAGACAATATGGCCACCAGACGGAGGCACCTCCAGGGAACGGGACCTTCCCATTTGGGTCACGACATCTGACTCAGTGGAACTCAGACTGTGAGCTCCCTACCCGCCCGCCCTCCCAGGTGCTGCTGGCACCGTGTTTCCAGGAGAACGGTGCCGACTCAGAGGCTGAGAGACATAGACCCAGCTTGGGCTCCCTGTGGGTGAACTGGGACCGGAAATCCTCTCCCTGGTGGGGATACAGTTTGAACTCTGGGACCCAGAGGTCGGACCTGCAGACCAGATCCCCTGCACCGAGGGCTAGCATTACCCGGGGCACAGAAGGGTTATACATGAACAGCCTACTTAGGTGTGTGTGCCTCCAGGGGCAGATCGGCATCCGGGAGGGCAACCCTCCTCCCAGGAGGAGGCCGTGCACACAACCGAAGTGGCGTTCCTGTGCAGGGAACCTCCCTGCCGGCATCACAGTCCGGGGAGGCCTGGTGGCTTGTGGTCTGGCCTGCTGGCAGAGGCCCAGGAGTACCTGCGGAGTTGGGGAGGGTGGAAAGAAGCGAGGCCCGCTCCAGACTGCGGGTCTCAGACAGCCCCACCCCCACACACAGACTTTCTGGCTGAGCAGGACCATTCCAGCCCCGCCCTGACAGCTTTCCCTGGAAGCAGAGAACAGAACTTTGACCCCTGCTAACGGTCTGAGGGTAGGCTTACCCAACCCAACTCCGCCCAGAACAAGAGCTGTTAACAGGACACAAAATCAACAGCATAGCCTGTTCCTCCATGTAAACGCCACCTACTGACTGGGACGGCATCATGCACAGCCTTTCCACGGTACCCAGTGACTCAATATACAGGGAGTGGTCCAATTTCACCCACAGACACCACCTAATGCCTCAGAAACTAAACAAGGTGTGTGAATACCCAAACAATAACTTAAGGAAAGAAACAAAAACTGATCAACATGGGAAGAAATCAGCGAAAGAACTCGGGAAATATGAAGAACCAAACAGAAAACACACCCCCAAAGAGGAGCACCGGCCGACTAGAAACGGATACCAACAAAATCAGGCAACCAATATGACAGAAGAGGAATTTTGTATGTGGATCATAAGAACACTCACCCAGCTGCAACAACAACTCAATAATCAAAACAAAGAAAACGCAAAAACTCTCCAGGATATGGGAAAAGAAATAGACACAATGAAGAAAAGTGTAACTGAACTCCTGGAAATGAAGAATTAATTCAAGGAACTACAAAATACAGTGGAAAGTCTCAAGAACAGGGTAGATCAAACAGAAGAAAGAATCTCAGAACTTGAAGATAACACCCTCCAATTAAATAAATCAGTCACAGAAATAGAGCAGAGAAACAAGAGAAAAGAGTAAAGCCTACAAGAGCTGTGGGATTATGTGAAGAAACCTAATCTGAGGGCCATAGGGTTACCAGATGGGGAAGAATATATCACTCAAGTGTTGGACAAGCTGTTTGAAGATATAATAGAGGAAAATTTCCCAGACCTTGCTCAAAATCCTGATATGCAAGTTCTATAAGCTCAGAGGACCCCTGGGAGATTCAATGCAAACAGGAAGATGTCACGACATGCAGTCATCAGACTGACCAAAGTATCAACTAAAGAGGCCCTTCTAAGAGCTGTAAGACAAAAGAAGCAAGTAACATACAAGGAAAAGCCAATTCGAATAACATCAGACTTCTCTAATGAGACTTTACAAGCAAGGAGAGACTGGGGCCCCATTCTCACTCTTTTGAAACAAAACAATGCCCAGCCTATAATATTATTCCCTGCAAAACTAAGCTTCGTATATGAAGGAGAAATAAAAACATTCTCAGACAAGCAAAGGCTCAGAGAATTCACCAAGACAAGACCAGCCCTACAAGAAGTACTTAAAACAGCGTTATGCACGGAACATCATAATAATAACCCACGAATATAAAAACAACCAAAACCCAAAGATATTAAAGGCCAGATATTAAAATGGCTCTAGATAGAAATCATAGAAACAACATCCAACCCAACAGAATGATCAGTAATCTACCTTACCTATCAGTTCTCTCAATAAATGTGAATGGCTTAAACTCTCCACTCAAGAGACATAGGCTGGCTGAATGGATAAGAAAATACAGGCCAAGTATATGCTGTCTTTAGGAAACACATCTAACCTGCAAGGATGCATATAGACTAAAAATAAAAGGGTGGAGATCAATATTCCAAGCAAATAGAAGCCAAAAGAAGGCTGGTGTGGCAGTTCTAATTACAGACGATTTAGTTTTTGAACCAACAAAAGTAGTGAAAGACAAAGAGGGTCATTATATAATGGTGAAGGGAACAGTCCAACAAGAAGAGATAACAATTTTAAATATATATGCACCCAACTTAGGTGCACCCAGATTCATAAAGCAAACCTTACTGGAGCTAAGCAAATGGATTAATAGCATCTCCATAAAGGCCGGAGGTTTCAACACCACACTGACGGCAGGAGACAGATCTTCCAAACAGAAAATTAATAAATAAATAATGGAATTAAAAAAAACTCTAGAACAAATGGGTCTGACAGACATCTACAGAACTTTCCACCAAAAATCCACTGAATATACATTCTTCTCATCAGCTCATGGGATATTCTCTAAGATTGACCATATCCTAGGACACAAAGAAAATCTCAAGAAATTTAAAAAAATAGAAAACATACCATTTACCTTCTCAGATCCCAGTGGAATAAAAGTAGAAATCAACCCTAACAGAAACTCACATTTCTACACAAAACCGTGGAAATTAAACAACCTCCTACTAAATGATTACTTCGTAAATGAAGAAATCAAGACGGAAATAAAAAAGTTCTATGTAGAAAATGACAATGGAGAGAAAAGTTATCAACTCCTCTGGGAAATAGCTAAAGCAGTTCTGAGAGGAAAGTATATCTCCATAAATGCCTATAACCAAAAGACAAGAAGATCACAAATAGACAATCTAATGAAACGATTCAAAGAGCTGGAAAAAGAAGAACAGACCAACCCCAAAACCAGCAGAAGAAATGAAATCAACAAGATCAAATCAGAACTAAACAAAATTGAAAACAAGGAAGCTATTCAGGAGAATAATAAAACAAAAATTTGGTTCTTTGAAAAAATAAACAATATTGACACACCATTGGCTAAGCTAACGAAAAGCAGAAAAGAGAAATCTCTAATAAGCTCCATCAGGAATAAAAAAGGAGATATCACAACTGATCTCAAAGAGATACAAGATACAATTTATGATTACTACAAAAATCTTCATGCACACAAACTGGAAAATGTGGAGGAAATGGACAAATTTCTAGAAACACACAGCCTCCCTAGGCTCAACCAGGAAGAAATAGATTCCCTGAACAGACCAATCTAAAGAGCAGAAATAGAAACAGAAATTAATAATCTCCCTAAAAAGAAAGTCCGGGTCCAGATGGCTTCACTTCTGAATTTTACCACACTTACAAAGAAGAATTAGTACCTATCTTGCAGAAACTATTCCACAACATCGAGAAGAACGGAAACCTCCCCGACACCTTTTATGAAGCGAACATTACTCTGATACCAAAACCGGGAAAGGATGCAACAAAAAAAGAAAACTACAGACCAATATCCCTAATGAACATAGATGCAAAAATTTTCAACAAAATCTTAGCTAACCGAATCCAGACACTTACCAAAAATATAATCCACCACGACCAAGTGGACATCATCCTAGGTATGCAGGGATGGTTCAACATACGTAAATCTATAAATGCAATTCATCACATAAACAGAAGCAAAAACAAAGACCACATGATTCTTTCAATAGATGCAGGAAAAGCTTTTGACAAAATTCAACACCCTTTCATGGTACAAACACTTAAGAAAATAGGCATAGAAGGGACATACCTAAGAATGATACAAGCCATATATGACAGACCAATAGCCAACATCATAATGAATGGGGAAAAATTGAAATCATTCCCACTTAGAACTGGAACCAGACAAGGCTGCCCACTATCTCCACTTCTGTTCAACATAATGCTGGAAGTCTTGGCTACAGCAATCAGACAGGAAAATGGAATCAAAGTATCCAAATAGGGGCAGAAGAGATCAAACTTTCACTGTTTGCTGATGATATGGTATTGTATCTAGAAAACCCCAAAGATTCAACCAAGAAACTCCTGGAACTGATCAATGAATTTAGTAAAGTCTCAGGATACAAAATCAATACACAGAAATCAGAGGCATTCATATACGCCAACAACAATCTAATTGAGAACCAAATCAAAGACTCAATTCCCTTCACAATAGCAACAAAGAAATTAATGTACCTAGGAATATACTTAAGCAAGGACGTAAAAGACCTCTACAGGGAGAACTATGAAACACTGAGGAAGGAAATAGCAGAGGATGTAAACAGATGGAAATCCATACCATGCTCGTGGATCGGCAGACTCAATATCATCAAAATGTCTATACTACCCAAACTGATATACAGATTCAATGAAATACCTATTAAAATCCCATCAGCATTCTTCACAGATATAGAAAAAATAATTTTACGCTTCGTATGGAACCAAAGAAGACCCCGAATATCAAGAGTAATTCTAGGCAACATAAACAAAATGGGAGGCATTAATATGCCATATATCAAACTATACTACAAAGCTGTAGTAATTAAAACAATATGGTATTGGCACAAAAATAGGAATATTTACCAGTGGAACAGATGTGAGAATCCTGATATAAAACCATCCTCATATAGCCATCTAATCTTTGACATAGCAGACAAAAACATACGCTGGGGAAAAGAATCTCTCTTTAATAAATGGTGCTGGGAAAACTGGATAACCACCTGTAGAAGGCTAAAAGAGGACCTACACCTTTCACCTCTCACAAAAACCAACTCATGCTGGATAACAGACTTAAACCTAAGGTATGAAACTATAAGAATTCTAGAGGAAAAAGTTGGAAACACTCTCCTAGACATTGGCCTGGGCAAAGAGTTTATGGAGAAGTCCCCAAAGGCAATCACAGCAGCAACAAAAATAAATACATGGGACATGATCAAACTACAAAGCTTCTGCATAGCCAAAGAAATAGTCATGAAATTAAACAGACAACCTACAGAATAGGAGAAAATTTTTGCATCCTATGCATCTGATAAGGGACTGATAACTAGAAGATACTTAGAACTCACGAAAATTATTAAGAAGAAATCAAATAACCCCATTAAAAGTGGGCAAAGGACTTTAACAGAAAGTTTTCTAAAGAAGACAGAAGAATGGCCAACAAACATATGAAGAAATGCTCAACGTCTCTAATCATTAGGGAAATGCAAATCAAAACCACAATGAGATATCACTTAACCCCAGTGAGAATGGCCTTTATCAAAAAATCTCCAAACTATAAATGCTGGCGTGGTTGCAGAGAGAAAGGAACACTCCTACACTGCTGGTGGGACTGAAAACTAGTTCAACCTCTGTGGAAAGCAATATGGAGATACCTTAAAGCGATACAAGTGAATCTACCATTTGATCCAGCAATCCCATTGCTGGGCATCTACCCAAATGATCCAGTGACACTCTACAAAAAAGACACCTGCACTCGAATGTTTATAGCAGCACAATTCATAATTGCAAGGCTGTGGAAACAGCCCAAGTGCCCATTAATCCAAGAATGGATTAATAAAATGTGGTATATGTATACCATGGTGTACTATTCAGCTCTAAGAAACAATGGTGATATAGCACATCTTATATTTTCCTGGTTAGAGCTGGAACACATACTACTAAGTGATGTATCCCAAGAATGGAAAATCAAGCACCATATATACTCACCAGCAAACTGGTGTTAACTGAGTAGCACCTAAGTGGACACATAGGTACTACAGTAATAGGGTATTGGGCAGGTGGGAGGAGGGAGAGGGGTGGGTATATACATACGTAATGAGTGAGATGTGCACCATCTAGAGGATGGTCATGATGGAGACTCAGACTTTTGGGGGTAGGTGGGGAAATGGGCATTTATTGAAACCTTAAAATCTGTACCCCCATAATATGCTGAAATAAAGAAAAAAGAAAAGAGAAGAAAGTGATGTCCTTCCATTATATGATGACCTAAAGAATAGATACAAAACTATTATTAGAAGCTACAGCTAAACATAAACTCAGAAACATGAAATATATAAGAGACAAAACTAAGAACAGATATTAGCGAGATCACAGAATAAGAATCTCTCCAGCTCTCATCTCCCATGAATTTGAATGATTATCCATGTGTGAACAAACCATCACAAAGAGCTAAGGAAACCAAGTGAGATAATATAGCACTTGGGTGTAGCATGGAAATAAACAAACAAACAAACAACAAACATGGAAAGTACAAGCAAGATAGTTTTACATTACTCTTTTAACCCCTCCAAAAAACCCAGGAAGCATGGCATGGAGAGAGATACTCTTTGAGTGGGGATGGAAAGGGAAATGAGCACTAGACTTTACTTCATATAACAATATCAGACCTTCCCCAGTAAAACCTAGTGTGAGGCAGTATCTCATAGGCCCAGAATCTAGGCCAGCTTCCATGGACTAAGCCTCCTGGCCTTCCTTAATGCCAGACCATACTCTGCAGTCCCAGGGCTAACTCTAACACCTAGAACTAAACTAGATGCCATGACAAAAATATTAGGGCCCACTGCAGTACCATATCTAAGACCACAGTCCTAGTCATTAAGCTAGCACCACAAACCAAGCCTGTAGGCCAGACCCTGGTAATACAGGCTCCAGAAACTATCAGCACAAAGCCAACTTCACTAGCCCTAGGCTCCATACCATCCTCAGCAACAGGCTGGCCCTTATGACCTCAGGCTTCAGGTCTGTCCTAGCACCATTCTGGCCACTACATCTCTAGTCATCAGTGCAACACCTGTAGACACAGGCTCAATAATGTTCCCTGCCAATGTAGGATCCAGGCCCACCCACCTCCAAGCCAATTCCTGCAGCCCCACCACCAGGTTGGCACCCTTGGCCTCAAATGCCAAGTGAGTACTCAGGGACACAGTCTCCAGGACTTGTCAATATCATGGAGGTCCCTATGGTTCCACCCTCCAATAGATCCAGGGTCCAGGCCTGTCCCAATGGACACTTGGTTTCAGGTAGAACCCTATGGACTGAGGCTCCAAGTCACTCCTGCAGTCTCAGGCACCAGATAAGCCTGGAGATATACAAACTACCAGACAAAGAATAACAAATAATTGTTTTAAGAATGCTCAGTGAGCTTCAAAAAAATGCAGAAAAACAATTTAATAAAATCAGGAAAACATTAAACAATGAAAACAAGAAATTCAACAGAGAGATTGAAATTATAAAAAATCAAATTCTGGAGCTGAAAAATGTATAATATATTAAGTAAAAAAAAAAATTGCAATAGAGAGCCTCAACAGAACAATTGATCAAGAAGAAGAAGGAATCTGTGACCTAAAACAGGTTATTTGAAAATATAGAGGAGAAAAAATGAATGAAAGAAATGAGGAAAGCTTATGGGATTTGTGGAACAACATGAAAAGAAAAAAAAATATTTGAATTTTTGAAGAAGAGGAAGATAAAGGGGTAGAATGCATATTTAAAGAAATTATAGTAGAAAACTTTCCAAATTTAGAGAAACATACAAATATCCAAGTACAGAAAGGTGAAAAGTCTCCAAACAGATTCAATTCAAACAAGACTACATCAAGACATATTATAACCCAACTATCAAAAATAAAAGACAAGACAAGACAGGATCCTGAAAGCAGAAAAAAGAAAATAAGCAAATAACACAGAAGGGGGTTTTAATAAGGCTAGAAGCAAATTTTTGACTGAAACCTTACAGGGCAGGAGAAAGTAGGATGATATATTCATAATGCTGAAAGAAAATAAAAATAAAAATACCAAACAAAAATACTGTACCCAGAGAAGCTGTCCTTCAGAAATTAAGGAGAGGTAAAGACTTTTCCAGATAAAAAGAAGCTGAGGGAGTTTGTCACCTTGAGATCTGTCTTATAGGAGATGCTAAAGGGAGTTATTCAAGCTGAAAGGAGAAGATACTAATTAGTAACATGAAAACATATGAATGTATAAAACTCAGTTTTAAAAGTGTTAATAAGTATACAGTCAAATTCAAAATGTAATGGTGGTGGAAAATCACATATTTTTTATTATGAATGGTAAAAACTAAACTAATAGAAATAATAGCATAATAATTTGTTAAGAGACACACAGTATGAAAATATAAATTGTGACATTATAATTTAAAAATATAAAGAAATGGTGAAGAAAAATTGTATAGTTTTTCTTGTGATCAAAATTAAGTTGCTAGCCTTGCATGGTAGTACACACTTGTAGTCCGAGCTACTTGGGAGGCTAAGGTAGCAGGATCACTTTAGTCCAGGAATTCTAGGCCATCCTGGGCAATACAATGAGACCCTATCTCTGATAAATTTAATTTTATAATATTTAATAATTTAAAATGTGTAAAATGCATTTATATCAGCTTAAAATAGCCTATTATATCTATAAGATGTTTTACATAATACTCGTGATAATCATAAAGCAAAAACATATATTAGATAAACAAAAGATAAAAAATAAAGAATAAAAATGTATTACTAGAGAAAAAGTACTTAATCATAAAGGAAAGGAACACAGCAAGATTGGAAGAAAGGATCAAAGGATCTACAGGAAAAAAAAAAAACAGAAAACAGTTAACAAAATGGCAATAGTAAGTTCTTATCTGTCAACAATCACCTTGAATGCAAATGGGTTAAGTGGTCTAATCTAGGGATCCCCAATCTATGGTGACTTGTATAATTATTTCATTATATATTACAATGCAATAAATAATAGAAATAAACTGCACAATTAATGTAATGCATTTGAAAGATCCAGAAGCAATCTCCCTCACTCCAGTCTGTGGAAAAATTGTCTTCCATAAAAATAGTCCCTGATGCCAAAAAGATTGGGGCCCACAGCAGTCTAAAAAATACTTAGAGTGCCTGAATGGATAAACAAACAATACCCAACTATATGCTACCTACAAGAGGCTCACTGCACCTGTGAGGACACACATAGATTAAAAGTGAAGGGATATAAAATGATATTCCATGAAAATGAAAACCAGAAAAGAACATAAGTAGCAATACTTATATCAGATAAAGTAGCCTTTAAGTCAAAAACTTCAAAACTAGACAAAAAAGGTAATTATATAACAATAAGGGGGTCAACCCATCAACACAATATAACAGTTGTGTATATATATATAAATATATATATATACATATATATATATATATATATATATACACAACCAACATTGGAGGACCTAAAAATGTAAAGCAAATATTGATAGATATGAGGAAAAAGATAGACTGTAATACAATAACAGTAGGGGACTCCAATACCCCACTTTCAACAATGACCAGATAAGCGATAAAGAAAACCAATCAATAAGGAAATATCACACTTAAACTACCCTTTAGACCAAGTGGACTTAGAAGACACATACAGAACATTCCATGCAACAGCAACAGAGTACATACTCATCTAAAAAGCACACAGCACATTCTCCAGGATAGATTGTATATTAGACCACAGAACAAGTCTTAACAAATTTGAGAAGATTGAAACTATATCAAGTATTTTTTTTCTGCACACAACAGTATTAAATTAAAAATCAGTAATAGGAGAAATTTTGAAACATTCACCAATATATGATAATTAAACATCATGCTCCTGAATAACTAATCAAAAGTTAAAAGGGAAATAAGAAAATATACTCTGATATACATGAAAATGAAAATACAAAATATTCACACCAAAACTTATGGTAGGCAGCAAAAATAGTTTTAAGAGGGAAGTTTATAGCAGTAAATGCTTACACTAAGAAAAAAGAAAGATCTTAAACAATATAACTTTATGTCTCATGGAACTAGAAAGTGAAAACCAAACTAAGCCCACAGTTAGCAGAAGGAAGGAAATAATAAAGATTAGAGTGGAAAGAAATGGCATACATACTAGAAAAACAATAGAAAAAAAATCAACGAAGGTAAGAGTTGGTTTTTTTAAAAGATGAAAATCAACCCTAAAGATTCAACCAAAAACTGTCAGAACTAATAAATGAATTCAGTAAAATTGCAAGATATAAAATCCGCATACAAAAATCACAGTTGATCAATCCCTTATCCTCAACTTGCATCCTTCAGTTGCCTTCCAAGACACTCTCTTTTCATTTACTGTAATGTTCTCATATTTTTTTTACTGCTTCTTACTTATTTCCCTGATCTCTAAACTTTGGAGTATCCTAAGGGCTCAGTTCTTGGATCTTTTCTTTTATAATTATACTCACTCCATTAGTGACCAGAATGAATCTCATAGATTTTAATACCATCTATCCTCAGCCTAGATATCTCAGTTGAACTCTTCACTTATATTTCTGATTGCCTACTTAATATCCCCACTTGGATGTCTATTAATATGCAAATATGATTGTTTCTTCTACCATAAACATGTTTCTTCAACAATCATTGTCATCTTAATTGATAACTCTATACAAGAAGTTTTCAAGGACAAAAATTTTTATATCATAATTGACTACCCTCTTCCTTTCATTCCCTGACTCCCAAAGGTCAGAAAGTTTTGTTGGTTTTCTTTCTACTTATATCTGATCATTTCTAACTACCGACAATGCTATTATCCTGGTCTAGTACACCACCAGTCTCTCCTCTAGATTTCTCCTATAGTCAGTATTGCTATAATAACCTCTTTAAAAAGTCTCCCTGATTCCATCCTTTCAAGAACAATGATAGAGGTGCAAGCAGCAGAAAGATTAATTATGACTGATAGACTTAAGAAACACTTCATTATATATGCCATCCCACCTCAAACACTCCTTCATTGTGACTTTGAGCAAGTCACTTAATCTCTTAATGCTTTAATTCTACCAAAAAAACTGTTAGAAGACATGAGTTCAGTAAAGTTGCAAGATACAAAGAACTTACGAAAATCCATACCATTTCTATACACTAACAACAGACTATCCAAGAAAGACATCAGGAAAATAATCCCGAGAAGGAAAAAATGGTGGAGTAAAGGTAACCTCTGGATTCCTGCTCCCAGAGAAAGAGGCATAGATCTCAGTCTCCTACACATTAGTGGATCTCTCCTCTGCAAGAACAGCATTGTGAATTGGCGATACAATCATGATCTCCGGAGGGTGCAAAACAAACAATAGAGCATACAGCGTGGAAGGGCTCTGGCCAACTGGGCCAGCAAGTGAAGTAGGATCAGATCCACAGAATTTCTGGCTTCCCTACTGACCTCTATGCCCACAAAGACAGGGACCTACCTGAAGTTGGTGCAAAATCACGGCAGGAGGTGTGGGGTTGTGTGGAGAGAGGACACTAGCAGGAAGAATCTTGAACTCCCCAGAGCTCTTTGCCAGGACTGCACTAAGTGGGGAGGGATCCGGTCTGAGGTGCTGTTGGAGGTAGTTAGGAGACAGGTAATTTGCCTCTGGAACCCAGTGGATCCAGACGAACAGAGGTGTTCACTAAGTAGGGGACTCTAATCTGGAACTGCTTTGGGCAAATAAGCCCACTCAGGGTGGGTCAGTAAGAGTAAGAGCTCTGGCTGGACAGGCGTGAGACTGTGGGAGGGTGACATAAAAGAGACAACGAGGCATCCTTATGATCCAGTTCCCTGATCCAGAACCTGCCATCTCATGAACAGTAGCCCCCCAGTGCTGGTGCTCTGCGGGAAGGCGGTTGCCACTGTAGGGTGCACAGCCCAGCCACTGTTTAGCGATACGGTGTGTCAGGCAGATCCCTTCCACCAGACAACGGACTCTGGTGACAAGCTCCGCCCTTACACAATCTATGATCAACTAGCCAGTTCTGTCTTGATGGATGAACTCTGAAAACTTCCCTAGTCGTGAGGAGGCTAACACCTGTGAGACTTACAGGTCCTGGGGTGCCAGGGTGCCGGGCAGACTGGGGAACTACTTGCTCTCCCTAGAGAGCATCTTTCCAGCTGAAAGTGGTAGGCTCCACTCCTGGAAGTAGGGTGAGATAAGAAAAGACACTTTCCCTCTGGAAATAGGGTGAATCCACCAGGCCTTGGCACAGATCAGTAGCTGACAGCCCAGTGACTTTGCTCTTCATACTGGTTTATGTCACCCTATAGGATCAAAATCCTGGGGCTGGATCTTATCCCCTGGTTGGCTGCCAACAGTGAGATCCTTGGTCAAGGAACAAGAATCCCCAAAAGAGGCCACAATAGGTTCCCCAAGTAAACCCTCCCATCAGGAGTAGCCTCCCAACTGTGGTGGAAGAGCTCTGAACAACACAATAGTGGCTCCACCCAGCAGCAGTACAAGCAACCATAGAAGTGTACACACCCAGGATGTCTCACTCCTATAGCACTTATAGTAACAGAGGCTACACAGGGCCTATTACTTCCCCCCCAAAAAAAAAAAACACTCCCACAAAGAGGAACAGCAGCTCTCATGCAATGGACAGTAACCAAATTAAGAACACTAAAAAGACAGAAAAGGAATATTAAACATGGATTGTAAGAAAACTCAAGGATATGCAAGAAAAAATGAATAACCAACACAAAAAACCATAAAAAATCCAGGACTTGGAAGAAAAAATTAACTACAGAAATTGAAATATTAAATAAAAATCAAATAGAACTCCTGGAAATGAAGAATTTATTCAGGAAACTACAAAACACAGTAGAAAGCCTCAAGAACAGGGTAGATCAAAAAGAAGAAAGAATCTTAGAGATTGCAGATAACACCTTCCAAATAAATCAGTTAGTAACAATGATTAAGCAGAGAAATGAGAGAAAAGAGCAAAGCTTACAGGAAATGTGGGATTATATGAAAAAACCTAACTTGAGGTTGTTTTGGATTCCAGAGGGGAAGAAAAAACACACAAGAGTTGGATAAGCTATTTGAAGATATAATTGAGGAAAATTTCCCAGGCCTTGATAAAAATCTAGATATCCAAGTACAAGAAGCTCAAAGGACCCCTGAGAGATTCAACACAAGCAGGAAGACACCACGACATGTAGTCATTGGACTGTCAAAATATCAACTAAAGAGGCCCTTCTACGAGATGTAAGGTGAGAGAAGCAAGAAACATACAAAGTAAAGCCAATTTGAGTAATGCCAGACTTCTCAACTGAAACCTTACAAGCAAGGAGAGACTGGGGCCCCATTCTCACTCTTCTGAAGCAGAATAATGCCCAGCCTAGAATCTTGTACCCTACAAAACTAAGTTTTATATATGAAGGAGAAATAAAGACATTCTCAAATAAGCAAAGACTAAGGGAATTCACCAGGACAAGATCAGCCCTCCAAGAAGTACTCAAAACAGTGTTACCCATGTATCAGCATAATAAACATTCATGAATGTAAATTCACTCAAAAGCTAAAGATTAATGCCAGATACCACAATGGCTCAAGAGAGAAAACAAAGCAACAATGTCCAACCTAACAGAATGAAGAGAAATCTGCCCCACATATCAGTTCTCTTAATAATTGTGAATGGCTTAAACCCCTCACTCAAGAGACATAGGCTGGCTGAATGGATAAAAAATACAAGCTAAGTATCTGCTGTCTTCAGGAAACACACCTAACCTGCCAGGATGCATACAGACTAAAAGTGAAGGGGTGGAGATCCGTATTTCAAGCAAATAGAAGCCAAAAAAAAGGCTGGAGTGGCAGTTCTGATTTCAGATAACTTAGTTTTAAACAAACTAAAGTAGTGAAATACAAAGAGGGTCATTATATATTGGTTAAGGGTACAGTTCAACAAGAAGACATAACAATTTTAAATAAATATGCACCGAACTTAGGTGCACCCAGATTCATAAAGCAAACCCTACTTGGTCTAAGCAAATTGATAAACAGCAACTACATAATAGCCAGAGATTTAAATACCCCCCCTGAAAGCACAGGACAGATACTCCAAACAGAAAATTACTAAAGAAATAATGGACTTTAACAAAACTCTAGAATAATTGTGCCTGACTGACATTTACAGGACATTCAACCCAAAACCTACTTAATATATGTTCTTCTCATCAGCCCATGGAACATTCTCTAAGATGGACCATATCCTAGGACTCAAAGTATGTCTCAAAAATTAAAAAAAAAAAATAGAAATTATACCATGTATCTCCTAAGATCACAGTAGAATAAAAGTAGAAATCAACCCAAAGAGATACTCACATTTCTACACAAAAACATAAAAATTATACAATCTTATGCTGAATGATTACTTCATAAATTAGGAATTCAAGATGGAAATCAAAAAAATCTTTGAACTTAATGACAAAGGAGACACAAGTTATCAAAACCTTTGGGACAGAGCTAAAGCAGTCCTGACAGAAAAGTTTATTTCCATAAAAGCCTATATAGAAAAGTCAGAAAGATCACAAATAGATGGTCTAATAAATCGAGTCAAATCGAAAAAGAAGAACATACCAACCCATAAGGAAGGAGAAGAAATGATATTAACAAGATCAAATCAGAAGTAAATGAAATTGACAACAGGAAAACCATACAAAAAATTAATAAAACAAATAGTAGGTTCTTCAAAACATAAATACAATTGACATGCATTGGGCTATATTAATGAAAAGCAGAATAGAGAAATCTCTAATAAGCTCCATCAGGAAAAAAAGGAGATATTACAACTGATGTCCCAGAGATTCAAGACATCAGATATGAATATTACAAAAATCTTTATGCATACGAACTGGAAAATGAGGAGTAAATGGACAAATTTTCAGGAACACACTGCCTGCCTAGGCTCAACCAGGAAGAAACAGAATTCCTGACCAGACCATTATCAAGTGCCAAAATCTAAACAGCAATTAAAAACATTCCTAAAAAGAAAATTCCCAGAAGAGATAGTTTTACACCAAAATTTTACCACACATACAAGGAAGAACTGGTGCGTATCATGCAGAAATTATTCCATAACATTGAGAAGGATGGAATCCTACCGGAATTATTTTATGAAGCCAACATCACTTTGATACCAAAACGAGGAAAGGATACAACAGAGAAAGAAAACTACAGACCAATATAAATTATGGATATAAATGCAAAACTTCTCAACAAAATCCTAGCTAACTGAATCCAAGTACTTATCAAGAGAATAATCCATCATAACCAAGTGGTGTAGGGATGCAGGGATGGTTCAACATACACAGATCAATAAATGTAATTGTCTACATAAACAGAAGCAAAAACAAAGATCATATGATCCTTTCAATAGATGCAGAAAAAGCATTTGACAAAATTGTACACCTTTTTATGATGAGAACACTTATCAAAATAGGCATAGAGGGCCTTACCTAAAAATGATACAAGCCATATATGACAGACCCACAGCCAACATAATACTGAATGGGGAAAAAATTGAAAGCATTCCCATTTAGAACTGGAATCAGGCAAGGTTGCTGACTATCTTCACTTCTATTCAACATAGAATCAGGCAAGGTTGCTGACTATCTTCACTTCTATTCAACATAGTGCTGGAATTCCTGGATATAGCAGTAAGACATGAAAGTGGAATTAAACACATCCAAACGAGGGCAGAAAGATCAAACCCTCACTCTTTGCAGATGATATGATATTATATTTAGAAAATCCCAAAGAATAGACCAAGAGACTACTGGAATTGATAAATGAACTTGTAAACCCTCAGGATACAAAATCAATACACACAAATCCGAGGCATTCTTATACGCCAATAACAGTCAAATTGAGAACAAACTAATACACTCAATACCCTTCACAATAGCAACAAAATAAAGTACCTATGAATATACTTAAACAAGGACGTAAAAGACCTCTACAGGGAGAACTATGAAACACTGAGGAAGGAAATAGCAGAGGACATAAGAAGATGGAAATCCATACTATGCTCATGGGTTGGCAGACTCAACATTGTTAAAATGTCTATATTACCCAAAGTGATCCACACATTGAATGCAATCCCTATTAAAATACCAACATCATTTTTCACCGACATAGAAAAAATAATTTTACACTTCGTATGGAGCTAGAGAAGTCCCCCTATAGCACAATAAATTCTAGGCAATAAAAAAAAAAATTGGAGGTACCAATATGCAAGACTTCAAATTATACTACAAGACTACAGTAATTAAAATACCTTTTGACTGGCACAAGAACAGAAACATTTACCAGTGGAACAGAACTGAGAACCCAGATATAAAACCATGCTCATATAGCCATCTAATCTTTTACAAAGCAGACAAAAACATACACTGGGAAAAACAATCCTTATTCAGCAAATGGTGCTGGGAAAACTGTATAGCCACATGTAGAAGACTAAAGCAAGATCCACATCTGTCACCTTTCACAAAAATCAACTCATGCTGGGTAACAGGCTTAAACCTAAGGTGTGAAACTATTATAATTCTGGAGGAAAATGTTGGAAATACTCTTCTAGACATTGGCCTAGGAAAAGAATTTATGAAGAAGAGCATAAGGCAATCACAGCAACCAAATAATAAATAAATGGGACCTGATCAAACTAAAAAGCTTCTGCACAGCCAAACAGTCATGAGAGCAAACAGACAACGTACAGAATGGAAGAAAATTTTTGCATCCTACACATCTGATAAGGGGCAGATATCTAGAATCTATTTAGAATTCAGGAAAATCAGCAAGAAAAACTCAAACAACCCTATATAAAGTGAGCAAAGGATATGAACAGAAAATTTTCAAAAAAAGACAGAATAATGGCCAATAAACATATGAAAACATGCTCAACATCTCTAATCATCAGGGAAATGCAAATCAAAACTGCAATGAGATATGACTTATTTCCAGTAAGAATAGCCTTTATCAAAAAGTCCCAAAACAATAAATGTTGCCGTGAATGCAGAGAGAAAGGAGCACTCATACACTGGTTATGGGACTACAAACTAGTTAAATCTTTGTGGAAAGCAATATGGAGATACCTAAATCAATACAAGCAGATCTACCATTTGATCCAGCAATCCCACTACTGGGCATCTACTCAAAAGAACAAAAGACACTCTATAGAAAAAAAAAAAAAAAAGAAGAAAAGAAAAGAAAAAAGAAACAAACCTGCACTCAAATGTTTATAGCAGCAAAATTCACGATTGCAAAGTTGTGGAAATAACCCAAGTGCCCAACAATACATGAATGGATTAATAAAATGGCCTTTATTAACAAGTCCCCAAACAATAAATGTTGGAGTGAATGTGGAGAGATAGGAGCACTCCTACAATGCTGGTGGGACTGCAAAGTAGTACAACTTCTGTGGAAATCAATATGGAGATACATTAAAGCGATACAAGTAGATCCACTATTTGATCTAGCAATCCTATTACCGGGCATCTACACGAAAGAACAAAAGACATTCTATAAAAAAGATATCTGCACTCTAATGTTTATAGAAGCACAGTTCACAATTGCAAAGTTGTTGAAACAACCCAAGTGCCCATCAATATATGAGTAGATTAATAAAATGTGGTATACGTATACTATGGAATACTATTCAGCTCTAAGAAACAATGATGATATAGCACCTCTTGTATTTCCCGGATAAAGCTGGAAGCCATTCCACTAAGTGAAGTATCACAAGAATGGAAAAATAAGCACCACATGTACTCACCATCAAATTGGTTTTACTGATCAACACCTAAGTGCACATATAGGAATAATATTTATCCAGCATAGGGCAGATGGGAGGGGTATAGGGGCTGGGTATATACATACGTAATGAGTGCAATGGGCACCATCTAGGGGATGGGCACGCATGAAACTCTAACTCAATGGGGGAGGAGGGGCAAGGGCAATACATGTAACCTTGACATTTGTACCCCCCTAATATGCTGAAATAAAAAAAATAAGAAAAAAGAAAAAGAAATGACCTATATGTGAGCTGATATATATGTAAATTACCTTGATTTAAATCATTCCACAATGAATACATATATCATAGCATCACATTGTATACCACAAATATGTATAATTTGTATTTTTCAATTTAAAAATGAATTCATAAAAATTTCAGAATAAAATAAAGATGGTAGTAGAACCTACTTTTAATGGTAATTTTGAGGATTAAAGTAGTTAATACATATAAAATAGTTAGAAGAGTGCTAGACACATAACAATTGTTGTATACCTGTTACATATTTTTATAATAACATGAGAAATGAAATATCAGTAGATTTTAAATAAATAGACCATGTACGGGGATAGTTTTATTTTTGCAATAAGGACTTTTAAAATAATTTTAATGAATATGTCAGAAAACTGTATTATATTTCCTCTATAATTTATAATTGGTGAGAATTTGATGGCTATATTTACATTTTTTCTGATCTATGAAAAATGTTTTCTATAATATTAAGTTATATAATTTATAAGTCAAATAGAAACTACTCCAATCAATTCATTCAGTTCATTGAATAATTATATTTCTGTTATTTTAATGAGAATTATATGCAATTCATGTCGATGCATAATTTTTATATAAAAGATACCTTACATTTTTTCCAATGCTAATTTTATTGAAGTTGAGGAAAAGCCTAATACTGTTTAAATAGAAAACAATTGCTAAGACATCATTTTACCACATATATGAAGAACAGCTTCAGTAAAGTAGGTCTGTCACAACATCTTATTTTTTTCCTTCTTAACGTTCATTATGAACTAAAATAATTTTCAATATGTTTACTTGCTGATTAATCTATTTGATGATCCCGTGGCCCAAGATAATTTAATCTCTTTAAAGTCAGTGTGCATAACCTTCTTGTTCTCCATTTAAGCTCAAAACCTACAACTATGCCTGTAATTTATAAGAAATGTAGTTACTATATTTTAGAAGATTGTATTAATAAATGCATGGATACATGGAGGAACTAATAATTCTGAAATTCAAAGGAAGCAGGAGGAAAGTTTAACCACTTCGGTACCAGCGTCGACTATAGTCGATAGCCACAGATGAATGGGCACAGCGACTTTAGCCGACAGCCGTGATATGATTTTTGTAATTTTCATTTATCAAAATAAAATTGTGAACATTTAAAAATAACATAATGAAAACATATATGCATATGTTACCTATTCTGATTTACGTTACAAGTAAAGCTGCCTGTAAAGTAAAACACGCTTTCAGGGCTTTAAAGCTTTCCTCATCACACAAGAGCAAAACGGCTTTCTCGTCAATGCACAGCACAAACTATCGTGCAGACTATGAGTGCCGGCTGTGGGCAAGGTTTCGCGGCTGGTAAACGCAGTACCGAAGTGGTCAAGGGCCTGGTAACAATGAATTTAATGCAACTCATCAAAGGCAATAAACCCAATGATTCTATATCTAATATTATTATAAAGTCAGCACTCTTGTCTTTTTTTGGGCTATGGGACTCATCCAGACTCATGTCACATCTGGGGCATGTATCATGGATCAAGGAAATATTTGTCAGTCTGCTGCAAAAGGCATTATGTTCCTGAAACTTCCTTTCCATATTTGGCTAAGGCAGGATTATTTCTACAAAACAGTAAATCACAGGACTATCTCAATACTTAAAATAACATTTCAGAAGAATATTTCACATATCAAATTTTCTAATAACTGATGTTATAACTTTTCTTAGCCTAAATGCATAGTTTCTGAAAAGTATTAATAATATTTTCAAAGGTTTTTGTCTGTTTTATAAACAAGTCTTATTCATATATTTTACTCAGGCTTGTGTCAAACATATACAAATACACATAAGCAATTCTAGAAGAAGTCCAATGTGATATCCATTGTGCTACAGAGCCACCTCACATTTACAATTCTAGAGAATGGTAACAAAAATTATTTTATTTGTAGATAATTTTATAGTTAAAATATATTGGACAATTATCTGGTTGTTATTTGACATTGATTATGTGGTAGAAAAACACAATGAAAAAATGTCTGGATAGTAAAATAAGAACAAAACAGAAAAAGAAAACACACTACTTCAGGTTCTAGAATACATTAAAGAAGTTATTTTAAAATGTAATTCCTGAGAAAGAAGTGATATTGATTAGAGAGTGCTTTCTGGAAGAGATATTTAGCTCTAAATAAAAAGATGAAATCCTATAGTATAGTATACATAAGCAGAATTAATTATTTTATTAAATGGCATTACCATTTTCTCCAATAATGACCCACTTATCCCTGCCATAAATTTATTTCTACTTTTACCACTGGAGAAAAGTTTTAATAAGAAGGAAAATGTAATGCACATTTGTTTTCAGTGAAGGAGATCAAATAGGAAATAAAGTATAAAATAATAAACATTAATTTACAAAGGCCCTTAATTGACTGAATTCATCAAGAAATAATAAGCTGATATTTTTCCTTTTCAAAATTTAGTGTATTTCTATTTTTTACATATAAATGATGAATACTTCTAGTGATAATTATCAAAATGCTATATTTAAATGCCTAGCAACTTTATGAATATTGAATATCTTGCTTTACACCATTGTTATTCATTACTGATTTAAATGCCATAAATTTACATACATTGTTTTATCAGTTTACATAATTGAGTTGAGAAACCGAAAACTCATTGTGGGGTAGATTAAAATCTACCCCACAATTAACTAACTCTTCATCTTCTCTGTTAGTAAACTTAAATATACCAGCACAGAATGTTTGAAAAATAAATGTGGCCAATCATTTTTCTTTAATGTGTGAGAATAGAAAACAAAATATTAAAATTAACTTTTTATTCTTCCAGTAAATTTAAAAGATTATTAGTGAATATACTGACAATGACTCCATATAGGCATAGATAGGCCTACATTTTAGGGAGTAGTAAAAAATTCAAAGTGCTTTAGATTAAAATAAACTTTGTTTCAACAGGAGGTGCCAAATAATAAAAAGCATGAGAATTATACTAACGAAAAGTCACAGATTATATAATTCTTTAATTTTCCACTGTTGTTAACAAGATTGAGTTGAAAATGTATTATATTGAAACAAAAGAAAGAAAAAGTAATTACAAATGACTACAATACAATATTTTATTTTTTATTTCAAAATATTAAGGGGGTACAATTGGTTTAGGTCACATGGATTACTTTTGTAATGCTTGAGTTCCAGCTATAGGCTTGCCCATCAACCAAATAGTATTCATTGTACCCACTGGGTAGGTTTTTACCCCTCCCCTACTCCCTCTCCCCTTTACTTGATTTCCACTGGGTTTTACATCCTTCCATGCACATATGTGTTCATTGGTTAGTTCCAATTTAATAGTGTCTACATGTGGTATTTGTTTTTCCATTCTTGACATACTTCACTTAGGAGAATGGTCTTCAGTAAATCAGTACAATATGTATTTTAAATGGAAACCTAGCACTGTACAAATACCTGCAACATTTAATATGTCATTAATGATTAATAGTTCAAGGGAAGTGACTTTTTCATAAAAATATTTAATGTCTAAAATGTATAGCTCAGAAAGCACTTTGCCAGTTCCTCAAAATATTAATCATATACCTACCTTATGATTCAACACTTCTACTCCAAGTGTATGCCCAAGAAAATTAAAAAAAAAAACATGTTCACACAGAAACTTATATATGAATGTCTAAAACAGCATTGTTCATAAGTCTAAAAGTGGAAATGACCCATCAATGGATTAATGGATAAATAGTATGTCATATATCCATGCCATAGAATATTATTCTGCAATAAAAATTGAATGAAATATTGATGCATGCTATAACATGATTGACCTTGAAAACATCTTCTAAATGAAAGAAGCTAGTCACAAAGGACCACACTTTTTGTGAATGTAACTGTATTATTTCAGGCTGCTATAACAAAAGTACCATTGACTGGGTGGCGTAAACAATAAACATTTATTTCTCAAAGCATTATGTCCTTTAGACCCTCCCAGGTGAGCTGAGTAAATCTTATATCACAAATCTACTCTAACATTCCAATCTCTCTAAGCCATTGAATTATTTCCACTATGTTAAACCAAGGTATGTCTAGAATTTCCAGTTCATTCACAGTGGACCATCTTTTGGTCCATGTTTTAGCCAACCAGCTAAACAAACTCTCAGATCGTTTTCTAACCTCCTGAGTTGCAACATTAAATGGAGAATCTCTGCTTAGTAAACCTATATAAAATATCTGGGCCGATCCAGCTTTATGCTCTTTCTGCTATTATCTGACCTTTAGTAATTATTCTTACACATGTTTCCTGAGTTTCTGCTCTTATAAATTAGAAAACTCAAATAGTTCTTCTGAAGTATAGTGTAACTCCCCATGGGTCATACTTTGTATCTCTTTTTTAGGGGCCTGCTGGACTTGAGCCTAGTTATAGGTCAAGAAGCAAACAGGGGTGATAGAGTGGGTCCTGAGGAGAATAAGCATTGTTTCACATGGAAACTGCCTCAGTTTAGGGGCTAAATGTCCCAGATTTATCAGGGTATCCCCACATGTCCTAATCTCAATTTATAGGATCCCATTCTATTCCCATCCTTGTCCTCTCTTTAACAGTAGACACCCAAGGTGCTGAAAGTTCAGCTTACATTGTAACATAGCCAGTCCCAGGATGATGTTCTGTGTTTGGTTTTCAGCAATTTCAGTTCTTTGACCAGAAGTGATAAGAGACGCCATCAGGGAACAAATAAAAGCTTTCAGGTCATTTATGTGGCACTTGAACTGGGATTCAAATCTCTTAACTCATCATTTTCTTTTCACCACTTCATCCAGAAACATTAGTACCAACCTACTAACATCATTTTAATCTTTAGCTTTCCAAAAATGCTTGCAAGTATCATAGCTTGAAAGTCACCTAGCTCCTTGCTTCCTGTAAGTGAATGACTAGGAGTATCCAATGTAGATAGTTCGCCTAACTTTATAAAAAATTCACATCATGGATTATGAGAGTTATTAGCATCTTTAACTCTAATCAAGTTAGAGAGGAAATTATAGAAACCCCAGAACCAGTTTAGAAAACTTATCCTTAAAATTCTGTTTCTCCTAAACTACTCTAGATAGGTTTGAAAGTCTGTATGAATCTGGGTTCTCCAGAGAAATAGAAGCAATAGTGTGTGTGTGTGTGTGTGTGTGTGTGTGTGTGTGTGTGTGTGTGTGGTGTGTATTTATTATGAGGGATTGGCTCACGTGATTATGGAGGCTGAGGAGTCTCATAATCTGCCATCTGTAAACCAGAGACCCAGAAAAGCCAGTGGTATAGATTCAATCCAAATCTGAAGGCCTGGGAATAAGGGTACCAATGCTGTAAGTCCCAGTCCAAGACCAAAGACCTGAGAACCAAGGGAGCTGATGGTGTAAGCCCCAGTCTGAGACTGAAATTCCAAGATATCAGAGCACAGATATCCAAGGGCAGGAGAAAATGGGTGTATCAAATCCAGCAGAGAGCAGATGCTCCTTTCCTCTCCCTTTTTGTTTGATTTAGGCCTTAAATGAATTTGATGATACCCAGTCATATTGGTGAGGGCAATCTTCTTTACCTAGTCTATAATTCAAATGGCAGTCTTTTCTAGGAAACACACTTACATACACACTCAGAAATATTTCACCAGCTATCTGGGCATCCCTTAGAACAATCAAGTTGATACATAAAATCAACTATCACAGTAACTATTTGATTCATTTGGGTAAATATGTTGGTGTGGGATGGCTACATCATTTGTTAAGCTTATGCATAAAATTATTTTAAAAAACATAGTACATTTTCAAAATAATTATACAAGTTTTTCATTCCCACTAGCAATAAATATGAGTTCCTGTTGTTCCACATCTTCACCAAAATTTTACCTTTTTTGTTTTAGTGTTCCTAATATGTATATAGGAATATCTCATTGTAGTTTTAGTTTGCTTTCCCCTAATGACTAATGACTATAAATGTATTTTCTTATGCTTCTTTGCCATACAGATTGTTTGATTAAATGCTTGTTCAGATATCCACATACTTGTCATTATTATTTTTGTTGTGCTACTATTGTTCAGTTTTTGATGTTTTATGTATTTTGGCTTCAAGTTTGGATCAGAAATATGATTTAGAAATATTTTCTCCAAGTCCATGGGTTGACTTTTCATTTTGTTAACAGATTATTTTTCACAGATCAAAGGTTTGTAATTTTACAAAGTATATATAATCTATCACTTCTTATAGATCATGGTTTTAGTGTTTTATATTAAAACTCATTGTTAGGGGGCGGAGCAAGATGGCGGATGAATAACACTGCCAGACAGAGGGTCTCTGCAGAAAAGACAGATTCTAGCAGAAACTAGAGGAAAGAAGCAAGAAGACGAGCATACAGCAGACAAGGGCCGGAATGAGGGGTACCTGAGACGCCGGGAGACTCCACGGGAGGAGGCTGCGGAGGAGAACTGGAGGCTGAGACCACCGGAACAGCCCGGAGACCAGCGGCAAGGGTAGGTTGAATTGCTGTTTCCCCTCCCCTACATTCAGGACTGCTGGTGGGCTCCCCAGCGGGTGGAGAGACCTGCGGACACCAGCCCAGAGATTGCCACCACCTGCCAACGGGGAGCCTGTAGCAGACGTGGCACCAGGTTCCCAACTTCCTCTGGGCAACTCCCTGTGCACCGACCGAGCCGCACGGCAGGCGCCATATATCCTCCCCCTCCCCTCCACCGAACCTACCCGTGGCTGCCCAGAGAGACAATACAGCCACCAGCCGGAGGCACCTCCAGGGAACCGGACTTTCCCATTTGGGACCCCGCCCGCCCTCCCAGGTGCTACTGGCACCGTGTTCCCAGGAAAACGGTGCCGAATCAGAGGCTGAGAGACATAGACCCACCTTGGGCTCCTTGTGGGTGAATTAGGACCGGAAATCCTCTCCCTGGTGGGAATACAGTTTGAACTCTGGGACCCAGAGGTCGGACCTGCAGACCAGATCCCCTGCACCGAGGGCTACCATTGCCCGGGGCACAGAAGGGTTATACGTGAAAAGCCTACTGAGGTCTGTGTGCCTCCAGGGGCGGATCAACGTCCTAGAAGGCAACCCTCCTCCCAGGAGGAGGCCGTGCGCCCAACCCAGGTGGCATTCCTGTGCAGCTAACCTCCCCGCCGGCATCACAGTCCGGGGAGGCCTGGTGGCTTGTGGTCTGGCCTGCTGGCAGAGGCCCAGGAGTAGCTGCGGAGTTGGGGAGGGTGGAAAGAAGCGAGGCATGCTGCAGACTGTGGGTCTCAGACAGCCCCACCCCCACAACCAGACTTTTTGGCTGAGCAGGACAATTCCAGCCCCGCCCTGACAGCTTTCCCTGGAAGAAGAGTACAGAACATTGACCCCTGCTAATGGCCTGAGGGCAGGCTTACACAACCCAGCTCCGCCCAGAACGAGAGCTGATAACAGGACTCAAAATCAACAGCATAACCTGTTCCTCCAACCAAACGCCACCTACTGACAGGGACGGCATCTTGCACAGCCTTTCCACAGCACCCACTGACTCAATATACAGGGAGTGGTCCAATTTCACCCACAGACACCACCTAACGCCTCAGAAACTAAACAAGGTGTGTGAATACCCAAACAATAACCTAAGGAAAGAAACAACAACT
Source organism: Microcebus murinus (assembly GCF_040939455.1). Classification (NCBI taxonomy): domain Eukaryota; kingdom Metazoa; phylum Chordata; class Mammalia; order Primates; family Cheirogaleidae; genus Microcebus; species Microcebus murinus. Next base: position 72,396,359 of record NC_134136.1, on the reverse strand, counting down.
GATCGACATGGGAAGAAATCAGCGAAAGAACTCAGGAAATATGAAGAACCAAACAGAAAACACACCCCCAAAGAGGAGCACCAGCCCCCTAGAAATGGACACTGACCAAAATCAGGCAACCAATATGACAGAAGAGGAATTTCGTATGTGGAACATAAGAACACTCACCCAGCTGCAACAACAACTCAATAACCAACACCAAGAAACCACAAAAAGTCTCTAGGATATGAGAAAAGAAATAGACACATTGAAGAAAAGTGTAACCGAACTCCTGGAAATGAAGAATCAATTCAAGGAACTACAAAATACAGTGGAAAGTCTCAAGAACAGGGTAGATGAAACAGAAGAAAGAATCTCAGAGCTTGAAGATAACACCCTCCAATTAAATAAATCAGTCACAGAAATAGAGCAGAGAAACAAGAGAAAAGAGCAAAGCCTACAAGAGCTGTGGGATTATGTGAAGAAACCTAATGTGAGGGTCATAGGGTTACGAGAAGGGGAAGAAGACAACACTCAAGGGTTGCACAAGTTGTTTGAAGATATAATAGAGGAAAATTTCCCAGGCCTTGCTCAAAATCTTGATATACAAGTTCAAGAAGCTCAGAGGACCCCTGGGAGATTCAATGCAAACAGGAAGACGTCACGACATGCAGTCATCAGACTGACCAAAGTATCAACAAAAGAGGCCCTTCTAAGAACTGTAAGACAAAAGAAGCAAGTAACATACAAGGGAAAGCCAATTCGAATAACATCAGACTTCTCTAATGAGACTTTACAAGCAAGGAGAGACTGGGGCCCCATTCTCACTCTTTTGAAACAAAACAATGCCCAGCCTAGAATATTATTCCCTGCAAAACTAAGCTTCATATATGAAGGAGAAATAAAAACATTCTCAGACAAGTAAAGGCTCAGAGAATTCACCAAGACAAGACCAGCCCTACAAGAAGTACTTAAAACAGCGTTATGCACGGAACATCATAAAAATAACCCACGAATATAAAAACAACCAAAACCCAAAGATATTAAAGGCCAGATATTACAATGGCTCAAGACAGAAATCATAGCAACAACATCCAACCCAACAGAATGATCAGTAATCTACCTTACCTATCAGTTCTCTCAATAAATGTGAATGGCTTAAACTCTCCACTCAAGAGACATAGGCTGGATGAATGGATAAGAAAATACAGGCCAAGTATATGCTGTCTTCAGGAAACACATCTAACCTGCAAGGATGCATATAGAGTAAAAATAAAAGGGTGGAGATCAATATTCCAAGCAAATAGAAGCCAAAAGAAGGCTGGTGTGGCAGTTCTAATTTTAGATGATTTCGTTTTTAAACCAACAAAAGTAGTGAAAGACAAAGAGGGTCATTATATAATGGTGAAGGGCACAATCCAACAAGAAGAGATAACAATTTTAAATATATATGCACCCAACTTAGGTGCACCCAGATTCATAAAGCAAACCTTACTGGAGCTAAGCAAATGGATTAATAGCAACTCCATAATCGCCGGAGATTTCAACACCCCACTGACGGCACAAGACAGATCCTCCAAAGAGAAAATTAATAAAGATATAATGGACTTAAACAAAACTCTAGAACAATTGGGTCTGACAGACATCTACAGAACATTCTACCCAAAATCCACTGAATATACGTTCTTCTCATCAGCTCACGGGACATTCTCTAAGATTGACCATATCCTAGGACACAAAGAAAATCTCAAGAAATTTAAAAAAATAGAAATCATACCATGTACCTTCTCAGATCACAGTGGAATAAAACTAGAAATTAACCCTAACAGAAACTCACATTTCTACACAAAAACGTGGAAATTAAACAACCTCCTACTAAATGATTACTTCATAAATGAAGAAATCAAGACAGAAATAAAAAAACTTCTATGAAGAAAACGACAATGGAGAGAAAAGTTATCAACTCCTCTGGGACACAGCTAAAGAAGTTCTGAGAGGAAAGTTTATCTCCATAAATGCCTTTAACTAAAAGACAAGAAGATCACAAATAGACAATCTAATGAAACGACTCAAAGAGTTGGAAAAAAAGACAGACCAACCCCAAACCCAGCAGAAGAAGTGAAATCAACAAGATCAAATCAGAAATAAACGAAATTGAAAACAGGAAAGCTATTCAGGAGATGAATAAAACAAAAAGTTGGTTCTATGAAAAAATAAACAAAATTGACACACCATTGGCTAAGCTAACGAAAAGCAGAAAAGAGAAATCTCTAATAAGCTCCATCAGGAATAAAAAAGGAGATATCACAACTGATCTCAAAGAGATACAAGATACACTTTATGAATACTACAAAACTCTTTATGCACACAAACTGGAAAATGTGGAGGAAATGGACAAATTTCTAGAAACACACAGCCTCCCTAGGCTCAACCAGGAAGAAATAGATTCCCTGAACAGACCAATCTCAACAGCTGAAATAGAAACAGCAATTAAAAATCTCCCTAAAAAGAAAAGTCCCGGTCCAGATGGCTTCATACCTGAATTTTACCATACTTACAAAGAAGAACTAGTACCTATCTTGCAGAAACTATTCCACAACATCGAGAAGAAGGGAAACCTCCCCGACACCTTATGAAGCGAATATTACTCTGATACCAAAACCAGGAAAGGATGCAACAAAAAAAGAAAACTACAGACCAATATCCCTAATGAATATAGATGCAAAAATTTTCAACAAAATCTTAGCTAACCGAATCCAGACACTTATCAAAAAAAATAATCCACCACGACCAAGTGGGCTTCATCCCAGGGATGCAGGGATGGTTCAACATACGTAAATCTATAAACGCAATTCACCACATAAACAGAAGCAAAAACAAAGACCACATGATTCTTTCAATAGATGCAGAAAAAGCTTTTGACAAAATTCAACACCCTTTCATGATACAAACACTTAATAAAATAGGCATTGAAGGGACACACCTAAAAATGATACAAGCCATATATGACAGACCCATAGCCAACATCATACTGAATGGGGAAAGATTGAAATCATTCCCACTTAGAACTGGAACCAGACAAGGCTGCCCACTATCTCCACTTCTGTTCAACATAGTGCTGGAAGTCTTGGCTAGAGCAATCAGACAGGAAAATGGAATCAAAGTATCCAAATAGGGGCAGAAGAGATCAAACTTTCACTGTTTGCTGATGATATGATATTGTATCTAGAAAACCCCAAGGATTCAACCAAGAAACTCCTGGAACTGATCAATGAATTTAGTAAAGTCTCAGGATACAAAATCAATACACAGAAATCAGAGGCATTCATATACGCCAACAACAATCTAATTGAGAACCAAATCAAAGACTCAATTCCCTTCACAATAGCAACAAAGAAATTAAAGTACCTAGGAATATATTTAACCAAAGAGGTAAAAGACTTCTACAGGGAGAACTATGAAACACTGAGGAATGAAATAGCAGAGGATGTAAACAGATGGAAATCCATACCATGCTCGTGGATCGGCAGACTCAATATCATCAAAGTGTCTATACTACACAAACTGATCTACAGATTCAATGCAATACCTATTAAAATCCCATCAGCATTCTTCACAGATATAGAAAAAATAATTTTACGCTTCGTATGGAACGAAAGAAGACCCCGAATATCAAGAGCAATTCTAGGCAACAAAAACAAAATGGGAGGCATTAATATGCCAGATATCAAACTATACTACAAAGCTGTAGTAATTAAAACAATATGGTATTGGCACAAAAACAGGAATATTGACCAGTGGAACAGATGTGAGAATCCTGATATAAAACCATCCTCATATAGCCATCTAATCTTTGACAAAGCAGACAAAAACATACGCTGGGGAAAAGAATCTCTTTTCAATAAATGGTGCTGGGTAAACTGGATAGCCACCTGTAGAAGGCTAAAACAGGACCCACACCTTTCACCTCTCACAAAAACCAACTCACGCTGGATAACAGACTTAAACCTAAGATATGAAACTATAAGAACTCTAGAGGAAAAAGTTGGAAACACTCTCCTAGACATCGGTCTGGGCAAAGAGTTTATGAAGAAGTCCCCAAAGGCAATCACAGCAGCAACAAAAATAAATAAATGGGACATGATCAAACTACAAAGCTTCTGCACAGCCAAAGAAATAGTCATGAAAGTAAACAGACAACCTACAGAATGGGAGAAAATATTTGCATCCTATGCATTCGATAAGGGACTGATAAATAGAATATACTTAGAACTCACGAAAATTAGGAAGAAGAAATCAAATAACCCCATTAAAATGGGCAAAGGACTTGAACAGAAATTTTTCTAAAGAAGACAGAAGAATGGCCAACAAACATATGAAGAAATGCTCAACATCTCTAATCATCAGGGAAATGCAAATCAAAACCACAATGAGATATCACTTAACCCCAGTGAGAATGGACTTTATCAAAAAGTCTCCAAACAATAAATGCTGGCGTGGTTGCGGAGAGAGAGGAACACTCCTACACTGCTGGTGGGACTGCAAACTATTTCAACCTCTGTGGAAAGCAATATGGAGATACCTTAAAGCGATACAAGTGAATCTACCATTTGATCCAGCAATCCCATTGCTGGGCATCTACCCAAATTATCCAGTGACACTCTACAAAAAAGACACCTGCACTCGAATGTTTATAGCAGCACAATTCATAATTGCAAGGCTGTGGAAACAGCCCAAGTGCCCATTAATCCAAGAATGGATTAATAAAATGTGGTATATGTATACCATGGAGTACTATTCAGCTCTAAGAAACAATGGTGATATAGCACATCTTATATTTTCCTGGTTAGAGCTGGAACCCATACTAGTAAGTGAAGTATCCCAAGAATGGAAAAACAAGCACCGGATATACTCACCAGCTAAGTGGTATTAACTGAGTAGCACCTAAGTGGACACATAGGTACTACAGTAATAGGGTATTGGGCAGGTGGGAGGAGGGAGGGGGGCGGGTATATACATATATAATGAGTGAGATGTGCACCATCTGGGGGATGGTCATGATGGAGACTCAGACTTTTGGGGGGAGGGGGGAAATGGGCATTTATTGAAACCTTAAAATCTGTACCCCCATAATATGCCAAAATAAAAAAAAAATTAAAAAAAAAACTCATTGTTAAATCCCAAATCACACATATTTTCTCCTATGGTTTATTATACAAGTTTTATGTTTAATATTAGCTAAATACCATATGAGGTATGTGTGGAGGTTCTTTTTTATTTTGCATAGAGACATCCAATGTTTTTATATAAGTTTCTGGTATGTGTATTCAGTTCTGTTGATCGATGTGTCTGTTTGCCAATACCATAATGTCTTGAATACCATAACTCAGAACTTTTTGTTTATTAAAATTCCTCCATCTACCCATATAAATATCTGAATCATCTTGGTGTCTACAAAAAAAATCTTCTGGGCTTTTGATGAGAATTCCATATACTCTAAAAATCAAATTTGGAAGAAGTGACATCTTAACAATATTGAATCTTCCCAACCAGGATCCTGCTCTATTTCCCCATTTACTGAAATCTCTTTTTTTAATGTCTTTTTTTTTTTTTTTGGTGATTTCTACTTTATAGTAGCCAGACCCCACATGCATTTGGTTAGATTTAAAACTAAGGATCTTGGAATGACATCAGTGGGAATGGTGAAATAAAGACTTCCAAAACTCAGCTCCTCCATAAAAGCTATGAAAACACGGGAGAAAAAAAAAGTTAAACTTATGTAAGAACTCTGGAACTTAACTAAAAACTTGCAACAATCTGAAGACCATTTATTAAAAAATAGCCACATCTCAGTAAGAATGGTGAGATTCGTAGTGTTTTAACTTGCCCTTTTCCTATCTTTCTCTTCCCATCTCTCTGGTATACTTGAAAAATAATAGCTCAGGTTGTCCTTTCCCTAGTGTATGCTCTTGTGGACTTTATTGATAGTTGGCTGTAGGTGTGTGGCTTTATTTCTTGGTTGTTTATCTTTTTCCATTGATCTATTTGTCTATTTTTATATCAGTGTAATGATGTTTTGGTTAATATAGTCTTGTAATATATTTTGAAGTCAGGTAATATAATGTCTTCTGGTGGAAAAATAACTCCCAAGACAAATAACAATATAGTATTTTATAATCCAAATAGACTGATTTGTCATTTTTTACCCCTCTTCCCACCCCCAACACTCTAAGTTGGCCAAATGAAATTAAAGATATTGTTTTTCAAATATCAAGGTGAACACATAACATTAAACCCTAGTGAGAATCAAAAGGAAACAGAAGTATTAGCACCAAGCACTAAAAACTGGACAATGAAATTCTGTTTAATGGGTAGATCCTGAACAAATCTATGTGTAGCTAAGAAATTAATGTTAAGACATTCACAACAAAACAGCTAAATAAATATGTAGAAGGAATGAGGAAAATATAAAATCACCGTTGCAATACCATAATAATAATTGTTGTGGTAAAGATAAATTTTAAAATTGCTGGACAAATTTTAAGGAGAAATAGGAAATTTGTAGACTCTCAAAAGTGTATCTTCCGGCCGGGCGCGGTGGCTCACGCCTGTAATCCTAGCACTTTGGGAGGCCGAGGCGGGCGGATTGCTCAAGGTCAGGAGTTCAAAACCAGCCTGAGCGAGACCCCGTCTCTACCATAAAAATAGAAAGAAATTAATTGGCCAACTAATATATATATATATATATATATATATATATATATATATATATATATATATAAAAAATCAGCCGGGCATGGTGGCGAATGCCTGTAGTCCCAGCTACTCGGGAGGCTGAGGCAGGAGGATCCCTTGAGCCCAGGAGTTTGAGGTTGCTGTGAGCTAGGCTGACGCCATGGCACTCACTCTAGCCTAGGCAACAAAGCGAGACTCTGTCTCAAAAAAAAAAAAAAAAAAAGTGTATCTTCCAAGGTATTTATTAATTAGTGTAGTTTTTTTAGCATAGATCCCCCAATTTTTTGATTCTCCTCCTCTAGGAGGTAGAGTTTAAACCGACACCCCTTGAGTGTGGGCTGGACTTAGTTGTTCACTTTTAATGAATCGATTATGAAAAAGAAAAACATTAAATTTACAATGGAGAAACCATTCGGACAAGTTACAAAGATTAACATTACTAGCAATAAATCACTTTGCTATCATGTACCCACTGACAGGATGCATTGAGAAGGAGACTTCACCTCTGGGATGTTCTTTCCTAAAATTCATAACCCCAATCTAATCATGAAAAAGCAGCAAACAAATCCAAATTAAGGGACATTTTATAAAATGTATATTTTGAAAGAATTAACATCATGTAAAACAAAGACTGATAACTATGGTAGACTTAAGGAGAGTAAACAAACATGACAAATAAATGTAACTTGATATCCTGGACTGGATCCTGGAATAGAAAAAAAGATATAGTGGTAACAGTGAAATCCAAATGAAGTCTATGGATTAGTTAATAATATTGTATCAATATTAAGTTCTTTGGTCATTATATGTATGACTATATAAGGTTTTAACGTTAATGGGAACTTGGATTAAGGGTACACAGAAATTTTCTATATTATCATGGTAACTCTTCCATAAATCTACAATTATTTCAAAAAATGATTTTAAAATTTGAATTGTCTGCCTTTGGCACACATGACAGAGATGGCACAGGGGCTATTCTGATGCAGTATTCAGTTGGTCACTGTTCTACATTCAGCTTAATCACTAATGAGAGCCATCATCAGCCCCAAGAGTAAATCTACAATTACCCAATTATACCATGCCCTGTCAAGTCAAGATTCAATCAACCTTTGAATTGTTTTTTTACTCAAAAAAGACACCAATCTTTTATTTTCTAGTCATTTTTATAGATGCGTATAGTAGTATCTTATTGCTGGTTTTATATATAATTCCCTAATGACTAATAGTGTTGAACATCTTTTTATGTTCTTGCAATCTGCATATATTTTCTGGTGAAGTGTTTGTCCAGAAAAATAATTGGGTTATTTGTTGTTATTGAGATTTTAGTTCTGTATATTTTGGATATAAGTACTTCATCAGATATATGATTTGCAAATATATTCTCCCAATCTGTGGCTTGTCTTATCTTTCTCTTAACGATTTGTTAAAGATCATGCATGTATATTAACATATAAATATATAAAGATAAATATATACATTTAAATTTATTATTTTATTCATTGTTGTTTTGATTTATTTTATATTAATAAAATATATTTACCTAATCCTCTTTCTTAATTTTTTACATGATGTAATTTTTATTAGATGCCAGACATTTAAAATTTTATCTTTTTGGCATTGACTGATCAACACTAAGGTGCTCACATGGTAGTAATATTCTTTGGGGGTATGGGGATTGGGAGTGGGTAAACCCACAACTAATGGACGTGGTGAGTATTGTAGGGGGGGAAAGGGCATGCCTCAAATCATGGTTTGGATGTGGCAAAGTCATAACATGTAACCAAAATGTTTGTACCCCCATAATATCCTGAAATTATATATATATATATCTTTTTGAATCTTGAATTTTTCTATATTTCTATAAATATACATGATATTTTTTTTTCTGGGCTGTGATTAATTTACTTGAAAACAATTTGATTTTGGGAGGGGTATTACTTTTAAGAATTATCAGGACAAACAGTGCTTGTTATTGCCCAGTACTGATGTAAGACATTTCTGCATACTCTGCTAATGCCCTCTCAACCATGAGGTCTTCCAATGTTGTTGGTCTGTACAGAAACTGTTCTTGGCACTGTGTGGGCATTGAACACTGTCATCTCAAATCCTTTTGGGTAATTCCTCCCCAAGTTTCAACTCATTTCTGTACATGAATGTGCACATCAGCATTGAACTGAATACTCAACATACACCCTATGCAGTTCTCCAGAGTTCTCTTTCTGTGTAGCACTACCATTTTTGGCACACTATCCTGCTAACTGTACCTACCTTGACCTCCCAGATGCTCTGCTCTACATCTTCAACTCAGGATGTTGACTGGAATCTACCTAGGTCCCCCTTTCTGTTTTAGACCCTGGATACTCTCAAGACAGTAGGCTGGGGCAAGCACAGGGATAATCTTTTCTGTTTCCCATCATAAAGAGATCACTGATTTTTATTTCCTGATATCTAGTATTTTTCAAAGTTAATTCACTTTTTTCTGTTTTGGGTGTTGCTTGTTGTTTTTCTTGTTGTTGTTGTTGTTGTTTGTTTGTTTGTTTGCCTTTTTGTTTCAGGTGGGGGGACATATCTGGTGCCTGTTATTCCATCTTGGCCAGTTATAGAAATCCCATTATTACAGTCCACATTTTAATAAGTTGATTCTCAATAAATGTGTTTCTGAATTATGCTTCATTGCCCCAACATTACTCTTCCTTCTTCAACACTTTTCCTTTTCTTAGATGCATGGGATATTATAAAAAAGAATAATTATGCATCAGGTTGATGTTTTAAATGGAATACACAAACTTACTATTTTTTAAAAAAAACTTTTACAATATTGTTTTAATATTACGAAAAAAGTATACAATACATTTGAAAAAATCTGCAGTATAATTTATGTCTTATATAAGAAAAACTAATTTTTATTTGCATTTAAAAAATAATGACTAGTCCTTAATAGGGAAAATTTCTCTAAGATTCTATAAAAGACAAAAAAAATGTTTTTTTCTTTCCTTCTCCCTTATAATCACTCAAAATTTCTGACATTAGATGTGTGGAGGTTGTTTCCACACACACCAAGCAATTCTTCAGCAAATACGACCTGGGTGTCTTCTAATCCAATTCAGTTATGACACTATCTACCTAGAGATAGCATCGAATTTCACAGGTTGTGCACTCAGTCCTAGAGAATGCTACTCAACTTCAGATGTCAATTCCAAGTCCCAGATTGTGACTTGTACTTCTGACCTATTGGTCATAGACCAAGGTTCCTGTGACCTCATTCTTGATTTTGATGAATTTGCTAGTGCAGCTCATGGGACTCAAGGAACCACATTATTTATGTTTATCTATTTATTATAAAGTGTATTACAAATAATACAGATAAATAGCCAGATGGAAATGACACATAGGGTGAGGTCTGGGAGAAGGCAAGTGGAGCTTCCATGACTCTTCGGGCACACCAACTTCCAGACACCACCATGTGTTCAGCTACCTGGAAGCTTCTCAAAGCCAGTGATTTTGGATTTTGGATGTAGGCTGATCGATTAAATCATTGGCCATTAGTGATCAACTCAACCTTCAGCCCCAAGATTTGGGGGTGGGGCTGAAAGTCCCAACTCACTAATTATGCCTTGGTTTTCCTGGTGATTAGCCCATATCCTGAGGCTATTTAGGGGACCTCAGCCCTCAGTCATCTCATAAGCATACAAAAGGCACTCACTTCTGCAGAGATAGCAAGAATTTTGGGAGCTGTAAGGAGACTAAAACCAAATGTATATTTCATAATATCACACATTCCTATCCACAATCTTTTATATTTTAAAAAAATAATTTTGTGTTTCTTAAATAATTGTAGATATTTGCATTTATTATTATACAAATAAAACCAGAAGGCAAAAAATTTTGATGAAGCTCATAGATTTCAGATATGTTCCAAACATGGAAAAAAAGGTATATATTTTAAAAGAACTCTAATCTCTTTAAGGAACATATGAACATAATAATTAGTTTTTTGGTTTTTTTTTTTACTGTTGGGCAAGAATCCACATTTGTTATCTACTTATAAAACATAATTAAATAAAACTATTAAATGCATTAATAAAATGAAGCAAAAAGGATCCTGTATTTTTTTTTTTTTTTTTTTTTTTTTATTTATTTTTTTTTTATTTTGGCATATTATGGGGGTACAGATTTTAAGGTTTCAATAAATGCCCATTCCCCCCCTCCCCCCAAAAGTCTGAGTCTCCATCATGACCATCCCCCAGATGGTGCACATCTCACTCACTATGTATGTATATACCCGCCCCCCTCCCCCCTCCCACCTGCCCAATACCCTATTACTGTAGCACCTATGTGTCTACTTAGGTGCTACTCAGTTAATACCAGTTTGCTGGAGAATATATCTGGTGCTTGTTTTTCCATTCTTGGGATACTTCACTTAGTAGTATGGGTTCCAGCTCTAACCAGGAAAATATAAGGTGTGCTATATCACCATTGTTTCTTAGAGCTGAATAGTACTCCATGGTGTACATATACCACATTTTATTAATCCATTCTTTGATTGATGGGCACTTGGGCTGTTTCCACAGCCTTGCAATTATGAATTGTGCTGCTATAAACATTCGAGTGCAGGTGTCTTTTTTGTAGAGTGTCACTGGATCATTTGGGTAGATGCCCAGCAATGGGATTGCTGGATCAAATGGTAGATTCACTTGGATCGCTTTAAGGTATCTCCATATTGCTTTCCACAGAGGTTGAACTAGTTTGCAGTCCCACCAGCAGTGTAGGAGTGTTCCTCTCTCTCCGCAACCACGCCAGCATTTATTGTTTGGAGATTTTTTGATAAAGGCCATTCTCACTGGGGTTAAGTGATATCTCATTGTGGTTTTGATTTGCATTTCCCTGATGATTAGAGATGTTGAGCATTTCTTCATATGTTTGTTGGCCATTCTTCTGTCTTCTTTAGGAAAATTTCTGTTCAAGTCCTTTGCCCACTTTTTAATGGGGTTATTTGATTTTTTCTTCCTAATTTTCGTGAGTTCTAAGTATATTCTAGTTATCAGTCCCTTATCGGATGCATAGGATGCAAAAATTTTCTCCCATTCTGTAGGCTGTCTGTTTACTTTCATGACTATTTCTTTGGCTGTGCAGAAGCTTTGTAGTTTGATCATGTCCCATTTATTTATTTTTGTTGCTGCTGTGATTGCCTTTGGGGACTTCTTCATAAACTCTTTGCCCAGGCCGATGTCTAGGAGAGTGTTTCCAACTTTTTCCTCTAGAGTTCTAATAGTTTCATATCTTAGGTTTAAGTCTGTTATCCAGCGTGAGTTGGTTTTTGTGAGAGGTGAAAGGTGTGGGTGCTGTTTTAGCCTTCTACAGGTGGCTATCCAGTTTTCCCAGCACCATTTATTGAAGAGGGATTCTTTTCCCCAGCGTATGTTTTTGTCTGCTTTGTCAAAGATGAGATGGCTATATGAGGATGGTTTTATATCAGGATTCTCACATCTGTTCCACTGGTCAATATTCCTGTTTTTGTGCCAATACCATATTGTTTTAATTACTACAGCTTTGTAGTATAGTTTGATATCTGGCATATTAATGCCTCCCATTTTGTTTTTGTTGCCTAGAATTGCTCTTGATATTCGGGGTCTTCTTTGGTTCCATACGAAGCGTAAAATTATTTTTTCTATATCTGTGAAGAATGCTGATGGGATTTTAATAGGTATTGCATTGAATCTGTAGATCAGTTTGGGTAGTATAGACATTTTGATGATATTGGGTCTGCCGATCCACGAGCATGGTATGGATTTCCATCTGTTTACATCCTCTGCTATTTCCTTCCTCAGTGTTTCATAGTTCTCCCTGTAGAGGTCTTTTACCTCTTTGGTTAAATATATTCCTAGGTACTTTAGTTTCTTTGTTGCTATTGTGAAGGGAATTGAGTCTTTGATTTGGTTCTCAATTAGATTGTTGTTGGCGTATATGAATGCCTCTGATTTCTGTGTATTAATTTTGTATCCTGAGACTTTACTAAATTCATTGATCAGTTCCAGGAGTTTCTTGGTTGAATCCTTGGGGTTTTCTAGATACAATATCATATCATCAGCAAACAGTGAAAGTTTGATCTCTTCTGCCCCTATTTGGATACCTTTGATTCCATTTTCTTGTCTGATTGCTGTAGCCAAGACTTCCAGCACTATGTTGAACAGAAGTGGAGATAGTGGGCAGCCTTGTCTGGTTCCAGTTCTAAGTGGGAATGATTTCAATCTTTCCCCATTCAGTATGATGTTGGCTATGGGTCTGTCATATATGGCTTGTATCATTTTTAGGTATGTCCCTTCTATGCCTATTTTCTTAAGTGTTCGTATCATGAAAGGGTGTTGAATTTTGTCAAAAGCTTTTTCTGCATCTATTGAAAGGATCATGTGGTCTTTGTTTTTGCTTCTGTTTATGTGGTGAATTGCATTTATAGATTTACGTATGTTGAACCATCCCTGCATCCCTGGGATGAAGCCCACTTGGTCGTGGTGGATTATTTTTTTGATAAGTGTCTGTATTCGGTTAGCTAAGATTTTGTTGAAAATTTTTGCATCTATATTCATTAGGGATATTGGTCTGTAGTTTTCTTTTTTTGTTGCATCTTTTCCTGGTTTTGGTATCAGAGTAATATTCGCTTCATAAAAGGTGTCGGGGAGGTTTCCGTTCTTCTCGATGTTGTGGAATAGTTTCTGCAAGATAGGTACTAGTTCTTCTTTGTAAGTATGGTAAAATTCAGGTGTGAAGCCATCTGGACCGGGACTTTTCTTTTTAGGGAGATTTTTAATTGCTGTTTCTATTTCAGCTGTTGAGATTGGTCTGTTCAGGGAATCTATTTCTTCCTGGTTGAGCCTAGGGAGGCTGTGTGTTTCTAGAAATTTGTCCATTTCCTCCACATTTTCCAGTTTGTGTGCATAAAGATTTTTGTAGTATTCATAAATTGTATCTTGTATCTCTTTGGGATCAGTTGTGATATCTCCTTTTTTATTCCTGATGGAGCTTATTAGAGATTTCTCTTTTCTGCTTTTCGTTAGCTTAGCCAACGGCGTGTCAATCTTGTTTATTTTTTCAAAGAACCAACTTTTTGTTTTATTAATCTCCTGAATAGCTTTCCTGTTTTCAATTTCGTTTAGTTCTGATTTGATCTTGTTGATTTCACTTCTTCTGCTGGGTTTGGGGTTGGTCTGTTCTTCTTTTTCCAGCTCTTTGAGTCGTTTCATTAGATTGTCTATTTGTGATCTTCTTGCCTTTTGGTTATAGGCATTTATGGAGATAAACTTTCCTCTCAGAACTGCTTTAGCTGTGTCCCAGAGGAGTTGATAACTTGTCTCTCCATTGTCGTTTTCTTCATAGAAGTTTTTTATTTCCGTCTTGATTTCTTCATTTACGAAGTAATCATTTAGTAGGAGGTTGTTTAATTTCCACGTTTTTGTGTAGAAATGTGAGTTTCTGTTAGGGTTGATTTCTAGTTTTATTCCACTGTGATCTGAGAAGGTACATGGTATGATTTCTATTTTTTTAAATTTCTTGAGATTTTCTTTGTGTCCTAGGATATGGTCAATCTTAGAGAATGTCCCGTGAGCTGATGAGAAGAACGTATATTCAGTGGATTTTGGGTAGAATGTTCTGTAGATGTCTGTCAGACCCAATTGTTCTAGAGTTTTGTTTAAGTCCATTATTTCTTTATTAATTTTCTGTTTGGAGGATCTGTCTCGTGCCGTCAGTGGGGTGTTGAAATCCCCGGCGATTATGGAGTTGCTATTAATCCATTTGCTTAGCTCCAGTAAGGTTTGCTTTATGAATCTGGGTGCACCTAAGTTGGGTGCATATATATTTAAAATTGTTATCTCTTCTTGTTGGACTGTGCCCTTCACCATTATATAATGACCCTCTTTGTCTTTTACTACTTTTGTTGGCTTAAGAACTAAATCGTCTGAAATTAGAACTGCCACACCAGCCTTCTTTTGGCTTCTGTTTGCTTGGAATATTGATCTCCACCCTTTTATTTTTAGTCTATGTGCATCCTTGCAGGTTAAATGTGTTTCCTGAAGACAGCATATACTTGGCCTGTATTTTCTTATCCATTCAGCCAGCCTATGTCTCTTGAGTGGAGAGTTTAAGCCATTCACATTTATTGAGAGAACTGATAGGTAAGGTAGATTACTGATCATTCTGTTGGGTTGGATGTTGTTGCTATGATTTGTGTCTTGAGCCATTGTAATATCTGGCCTTTAATATCTTTGGGTTTTGGTTGTTTTTATATCCGTGGATTATTATTATGATGTTCCGTGCATAACGCTGTTTTAAGTACTTCTTGTAGGGCTGGTCTTGTCTTGGTGAATTCTCTGAGCCTTTGCTTGTCTGCGAATGTTTTTATTTCTCCTTCATATATGAAGCTTAGTTTTGCAGGGAATAATATTCTAGGCTGGGCATTGTTTTGTTTCAAAAGAGTGAGAATGGGGCCCCAGTCTCTCCTTGCTTGTAAAGTCTCATTAGAGAAGTCTGATGTTATTCGAATTGGTTTTCCCTTGTATGTCACTTGCTTCTTTTGTCTTACAGCTCTTAGAAGGGCCTCTTTAGTTGATACTTTGGTCAGTCTGATGACTGCATGACGTGACGTCTTCCTGTTTGCATTGAATCTCCCAGGGGTCCTCTGGGCTTCTTGAACTTGTATATCGAGATTTTGAGCAAGGCCTGGGAAATTTTCCTCTATTATATCTTCAAAAAGCTTGTCCAGCCCTTGAGTGTTGTCTTCCTCCCCTTCGGCTAAACCTATGACCCTCACGTTAGGTTTTTTCACATAATCCCACAGCTCTTGTAGACTTTGGTCTTTTCTCTTGTTTCTCTGCTGTATTTCTGTGACTGATTTATTTAATTGGAAGGTGTTATCTTCAAGCTCTGAGATTCTTTCTTCTGCTTGATCTACCCTGTTCTTGAGACTTTCCACAGTATTTTGTAGTTCTCTGAGTTGATTCTTCATCTCCAGGACTTCGGTTAAAGTTTTCTTCACTGTGTCAATCTCTTTGTTGAACCTTTGTTCCATTTCTTGGAGGTTTTTTGTGTTTTCTTGGTGTTGGTTATTGAGTTGTTGTTGCAGCTGGGTGAGTGTTCTTATGATCCACATACGAAATTCCTTTTCTGTCATATTGGTTGCCTGATTTTGGTCGGTGTCCGTTTCTAGGGGGCTGGTGCTCCTCCTTGGGGGTGTGTTTTCCGTTTGGTTCTTCATATTTCCTGAGTTCTTTCGCTGATTTCTTCCCATGTCGATCAGTTGTTGTTTCTTTCCTTAGGTTATTGTTTGGGTATTCACACACCTTGTTTAGTTTCTGAGGCGTTAGGTGGTGCCTGTGGGTGAAATTGGACCACTCCCTGTATATTGAGTCAGTGGGTGCCGTGGAAAGGCTGTGCAAGATGCTGTCCCTGTCAGTAGGTGGCGTTTGCTTGGAGGAACAGGCTATGGTGTTGATTTAGAGTCCTGTTATCAGCTCTCCTTCTGGGCGGAGCTGGGTTGGGTAAGCCTGCCCTCAGGCTGTTAGCAGGGGTCAAAGTTCTGTTCTCTGCTGTCAGGGCGGGGCTGGAATGGTCCCGCTCAGCCAGAAAGTCTGGGTGTGGGGGTGGGGCTGTCTGAGACCCACAGTCTGCAGCAGGCCTCGCTTCTTTCTACCCTCCCCAACTCCGCAGCTACTCCTGAGCCTCTGCCAGCAGGCCAGACCACAAGCCACCAGGCCTCCCCGGACTGTGATGCCGGCGGGGAGGTTCCCTGCACAGGAACGCCACCTGGGTTGGGCGCACAGCCTCCTCCTAGGACGCCTTTCCGCCCGATCCGCCCCTGGAGGCACACAGACCTCTAGGACGCCGATCCGCCCCTGGAGGCACACAGACCTCAGTAGGCTGTTCACGTATAATCCTTCTGTGCCCCGGGCAATGCTAGCCCTCGGTGCAGGGGATCTGGTCTGCAGGTCCGACCTCTGGGTCCCAGAGTTCAAACTGTATTCCCACCAGGGAGAGGGTTTCCGGTCCTAATTCACCCACAGGGAGCCCAAGCTGGGTCTATGTCTCTCAGCCTCTGAGTCGGCACCGTTTTCCTGGGAACACGGTGCCAGCAGCACCTGGGAGGGCGGGCGGGGTCCCAAACGGGAAGGTCTCGTTCCCTGGAGGTGCCTCCGGCTGGTGGCTGTATTGTCTCTCTGGGCAGCCGCGGGTAGGGTCGGCGGAGGGGAGGAGGAGGCAATATGGCGCCTGCCGCGCGGCTCTCCGTGCACACGGAGGTGCCCGGAGGAAGTTGGGAACCTGGTGCCACGTCTGCTACAGGCTCACCGTTGGCAGGCGGCGGCAGTCTCTGGGCTGATGTCCGCAGGTCTCTCCACCCGCTGGGGAGCCCACCAGCAGTCCCGAATGCAGGGGAGGGGAAACAGCAGATCCACCTACCCTTGCCGCTGGTCTCCGGGCTGCTCCGGTGGTCTCAGCCTCCAGTTCTCCTCCGCAGCCTCCTCCCGTGGAGTCTCCCGGGGTCTCAGGTACCCCTCCTTCCGGCCCTTGTCCGCTGTATGCTCGTCTTCTTGCTTCTTTCCTCTAGTTTCTGCTAGAATCGGTCTTTTCTGCAGAGACCCTCTGTCTGGCGGTGTTATTCGTCCGCCATCTTGCTCCGCCCCCCAGGATCCTGTATTTTTAAAAATAAATGCAGAACTATCAATTCGGTTCCAGTTACATGAAGCCTTATTTTTCAAATTAGCAAACACTTTATAAGCAGTAGGGTAAATCAAATAGGATTTATTGAAGAACTAGAATTATTCAGTGGTTCAGGTAACTCAGAGAATAATCATGACACATTTAAATTTTTTAAATTATTATTATTATTATTATTTATTTTAGTGTATTATGGGGGTACAAGTGTTAAGGTTACTTATATTGCCCATGCCCCTCTCCCCCCTCTAGTAAGAGCTTCAAGCATGTCCATCCCCTAAACGTTGCACATCTTACTCGTTGTGGTTGTATATACCCCTCGCCTACTCCAACCTCCCACCCTCCCGACACCCGATAAATGTTACTCCTATATGTCCACTTAGGTGTTGATCCATTAATACCAATTTGCTGGTGAGTACATGTGGTGCTGGTTTTTCCATTCTTGAGATACTTCACTTAGTAGAATGGGTTCCAGCTTTATCCAGGAATATACAAGAGGTGCTATATCATTGTTGTTTCTTAAAGCTGAGTAGTACTCCATGGTATACATATACCACATTTTATTAATCCACTCATGAATTGATGGGCACTTGGGTTGTTTCCACAGCTTTGCAATTGTGAATTGTGCTTCTATAAACATTTGAATGCCGGTATCATTTTCATAAAGTGACTTTTGATCTTTTGGGTAGCTGTCCAGTAGTGGAATTGCTGGATCAAATGGTAGATCTACTTGTATCACTTTGAAGTATCTCCATATTGCTTTCCACAGAGCTTTCTGGGTAAAGATAGTGAGTAAAGATAGTGAGCTTTCTGGGTAAAGATAGGTAAACTTGCCAAACAAGTTTATATTTTCTGCCATGGGAAGTCCCAATTAAATGCCAGTAAAGAGAAAAAAAATGATGAAGAAATGTGTAGTAACTAAGAAAACAAGAAAATGGACTTCAATAGACAACAGATTTCAACTAAATCATAAAGATGAAAAGCAGATGAGTTTCTGTTCAGGATGGAAAATCCTAGAAAGAGTATCACTCCCACACCTACAATAACAGAAAAACCTGTATAATCTGGAAATTTATAATTGTTCTTAGACCCATAAGAGAAATGAGATCTAAGGGCAATTAACTAATCCTGAATATATTTGAAAAGTCATGCACATCTAAGGAAGGATGAGAAACAAATACTTGCTTGAATGGAACTGATGTCGCCAAATACCAAATACTCCTATAAGAAAAAATTCAGCTAGCATTTTTAATGAATTACTAAAAGTCAAATGTGGGCTGGCATTAAAATAGAGAACCTATTTCTGTGAAGAATGTTATTGGTACTTTTATGTGGATCACATTGAATCTGTAGATTGTTTTGGGTAGTGTGGACATTTTAACAATATTGATTCTTCGAATGCATGAGCATGGAATATCTTTCCATTTTTTTGTGTCCTCCTCAATTACTTTCATCAGTGTTTTATAATTTTCTTTAATGAAGATATTTAACTTCTTTGTTTAAGTTTATTCATATCCAAACCAATGAGTGGAATTGGAGTGTTCCTAACACAAAGCAGTGATAAACGTCTGAGGTGACTGATACCCCAATTACCCAGATTTGATTAATACCTATATGCCTATATAAAAAAAAAACCACATGTACCCCATAAATATATACAACTATTATGTACTCATAATAATTAAAAATCAAAAATAAAAGAATTTAAAGAAAATACAGAACTGGTATGATCCACAGATATAAGGGAGTTTATGCCACTCACAGTCTTCACCAGATGTTCAGAAGAAAGTTACCATACACAGACAGAGTACTGAGAAATTCTTAGTTATGGTTCTGGCTTGAGGCAGGTGAATTGCAGCCCCTGGTGGAAAGGAATGAAGGCTTTCTAGATTTTTCTTCCCTTACTCTCCTGCAAAACAAAAGGCTTAACTTTCTGGGGAAATAGCAACTACAAATAATGCTGTTGTCAATCGGAAACTAGTTAAGCCCCAACAAGGCTTAGGAAACTGAAAAGAAAAAGAGTGCTCTATCTGTAGGAGAGAAATAGGATTGTGTCTTGGGCCCAGAACATTTGAAACTGCCTATAGGGAAGCAGAGCAGAATCTCTGAGATGGTCTCACTCAGAGACTCAGAGACATATAAGGCCTAAAACTGAAGTTAGATGAAAACAATAGAGAATGCCTTATGGCATCCCACCATCACCCTAGGCTAACAACTCTAGAATACCAAATGACTAAAGTATACTACTGGGAAGGGGACAAGAACACATAGAGAGTGACCCTCTCTAAAGTGTAGGCAAAAGTCCTGACCTAAAGTTGAAGATTAAAGAGGCTTGAGAAAGATCTCTTTGACAAACCAGCCCTCACACTAAACACAAAGCAACACAAGTATATTTTGAGTCCTGTGGTGCACTGAGAAGAAATCTCAAACAGCTCAACTCCTGACTATATTGGCTTAACATCCCACACTAAGGCCTAGGCAAAAGAAAAGATATGCTTATTTCCAGTGATAAAATCAATTTATCCTAGTCTTTACTGTCTACACAAAATGTCTAACTCTCAACAGAAAAGAAACAAGAAAAAGAAAAAGAAATGTTAAGGCAGTTAAGACACTAGGCAACCAACTGAACTAGATTCAGATATGAAAAAGATGATGGAACGGTCCGACAGGAAACTTAAAATTACTATGGTTAAAATGATAAAGGGATCTAAAGGAAAAGAAAAATATTCATGGATAAATGGGTAATATAAATTATAGGAAACCGTTAAATGGAAGTGGTACAAATGAAAAACACAGTAACAGAGATAAAGAATGCCTTCTATAGACTAATCACTAGACTGGATAAAGCTGAGATCGAAGAAGAAGATAGGTCAATGGGAATTAGCCAAATGAAGCAGAAAGAGGTAAAAGAGTGGGAAATAACAAACAATAGAGCATCCTGTAGTTGTGGGACTATAAAAATGGAAACTTAGAAGAAGAAGAAAGGAGAGGGAGGAAGAAATATTTGAAAACTATTTACTACTGCTTAATAGTGAAGGTTAAATGGATTAAAAACAATCCAAAAGAAGGCCTAAAAAACGGAAAAGGGACACAAAGAGTGGACGTAACAAATAGAAAATTGCTAGCAAGGTGGTAGATTTTAATCCAAGCATAATAACAATTTAAAAAACTGTGTCCTTAAAACACAAAGTAAGATACAGATTGAATTTAAAACAGTAAGACACAAATATAGACTATATACTAGAAATCATTTTCAAACCAGAAGACATAGATACATTAAAAGTAAAAGGATGGAAAATATACAGCATGGAAACAAAAATCCAATGAAGGGAAAGGTAGCTATATTAGTATAAGACAAAGTAGACTTCAAAACAAAGAATATCACCAGAGATAAAGAGGGATGTTACATAATTATAAAAAGTCAGAAAACATGGGATTTCTAAGTGCGTATGCAGCTAATAATAGAGTTTCAAATAATAGATCCGAAAGAAGAAATACACCAATTGACAATTATATTTGGAGCGTTCAACATTCCTCTCCTAGTAATGGATTAAATAATTAGAAGAAAATCAATAAGGATATAGAAGACCTGAACAATACTTTTAACCACCTTTATCTAATTGTCATTTATAAAACACTCCACCCAACAACATTAGAATATACATTTATTCAAATGCATATAGAACATTTACCAATATAAACTACATTATGGGCCATAAGGAAAACTCAATTAATTTTAAATAATTCTAGTCATACAAAATATTATTTCTGACCACAAAAGAATTAAATTAAAATTCTTTTTAAAATGGACAGGTATCAGGAAAATACTCAAATCCTTGGAAACTAAACAACAGACCTTAAAATAAACCATGAGTCAAAGAATAAATGAAAGAAAAACTAGATAACATTTTGAAATGAATGAGATGAAAATACATGTATCAAAATTTGTGAGAATCAGCTAAGCCAGTGGTTAAATGAAAAAATTAGAGCCTTAAAGTCCTACATAGGAAATGTTGCAAAACTTAATCCAAGTTTCCACCTTTAGAAATTATAAAAGGAAGAGCAAATTAAATCCAGACAAACAGAAGGTGGTAAATAATAAAGATAAGAGAAGAAATTAATAAAATTGCACAATTTAAAACTGAAAATATTAACTCTATATTCCAAAATAATTTTCATGGCACATATTAAGTTTTACTGATTTATGTGTCAGGTAACTGCAATGACTTCAATTTGACTGCTACTTCTCCAAAACCGTGCCCCTGTGATCTGAGAAGAGGTGACTATAACTGTCTGAAGTCAACATTTTCTAAATGGTGCTCACAAAAGGTATACAATTCCTTTAAGCACCATGCTTACCTCAAAGTGCTCACACACAGGTGCACCCAAATCTCTGCTTCATTCAGTATTTGTTAGAGAAGAAAAAGAACACATTGCATGACTAACACCTGACCTCTGCAGAGGTCAAAATCTCAATTAATAATCCAGTATTTGCTAGAATGCAGTCATTGGCTTGTCAACCTAATACTATAAACTATTAAAAAGTAAATTAATTGTTTTAATAAATTATATGATTAGGAACTATGTATTAGAACATTATTTGGCATCTCATATTTAGAAGGAAGTTTAAAATATAATTAAGAGAACACAATTTTCTAAGAAGATTTCTCTACAGGAGTACTTTATTGTAAATTTGCATGAAAGAACACTAAGGATTATACACTGTAAATATTTATATATACATATATATGTATATAATACCAAATCTAGATATTATTGGAATTGTCAAACTTTCTAAAGTATTGGACTTTGTAAAGGCAATCATGAAATCAGAACAAATTGTGCTGGAATTTCAGGTATATGTTTTATTTTCAGAGAGACAACTAATGCCCATAAAATTCCAATAAATTAAAAAAATATTGTTACCTCTCTTTTAATTAATGTTTTAATTTGCACAACTGTAAGTGAAGGAAAAAATAGAAATTATTCTAATGAAAGTAAATGTGTATATTTCCATAATAGAAGAGAAAACATTAATATTTGTGACTTTAGTCTATTGCAACTATAATTAGTTGATTCTCCCATAAACTATGCTGAATATTGTACACAAACTAAACCATTACGGATTATGCTATGGTTAGAATCCATGCTTCCATTAAAACAACAATAAATTATCTCAAATATAATAGTTTTCAGGACTGGTTCACATGATTTTTTAAAGGGTTCAAGAACCACAATATATAAAATTTGCTAGCATAGAGATTTCTTTAATTGCCAATGATAAAAAAATAAAACAAAACATATAAAGTAGGCTAAAGCAAACTTACAAAGCTTCTTCTTGGAAATACAAGGGAAGATAATCCAGTAATACTACTGCAGCCATTTCCTCTTGGCCTAGGGTTTCCTGGACACAGACTGATTTTAAAACTCTTTCCCAACCAGCTATGGTATAATGTATAAGGACAGGGTTGTGCCCTTTATGAGGGTTTGGAACTGTCTCCTAAAGCATGAATGAGGAAAATATATGGAATTATTTCTCCTTGATCTATCCAATGTTCTAGACACAATTTATCATGAGGTCCTCTGGACTAATCACAGTAGATGGCAACAGTTCCTGGTACTTTTTTTTTTTTTTATTCTATACACATTTCATTTCTAAAAAAGTATACCCAATAAATATTGATATTCTCCTTATATCATTACTTATAATATTTACAACATTGAGAAAGTTATTTAACTTTTCTTTACCCTCAATTTACTCATCTGTATATCTTGTTAAAAGTATAGATTCTGAAGCCAGATGCCTGGGATTAGTATCCTAAGTCTTCACTAAAAAGATAAGAGTTTTCATTTCCTCTTCTGTAAAATGGAGATAATAATGGTAGCTATTTCATATGGTTGTGGTGAGAATAAAATGAGTGAATATATGTAAAGAACTTAAAATATTTTCTAGAACATATTTTGAGCTGTATAAGTGCTACATGTGACTGTAATGATTATTTGTTGAAAACACCAAACAGCAACATGCCTAAAACATAGGCATTGTTACTGCTGCAGTTGTTGTTATTGTTACTATTATAATATTATACTTAAGGATAATAGTTTTATTATTTCAGGATGTGAATGATCATTAAAAGGGAATATATTGGAAGCCATCTGGAAAAACTATCCCATCTGGATTCCAGCCCTGACTTGGTTAGTAGGTAGATCTATAACCTTCAGCAAATGACTTTACTTTTAAGAATATCAGGTTCCTCATAAAATATATGAGTTGGTCTGTATTAGAATTCAAACCATGTCCTAAAAATCCCTAGGTGTTTTACAGTTGTTTCATGGACAACCATGAAACGTGCTATGAATATATGGTAGTTCTGGGTCCACACTACTAGTTCAGTCAGAGCTATTGTACTTTTATCTATTTTATATATTGGGAAGCCATTTGAGATTTAGTTTTAAAAAGTATCATGTTACTAAAACAACTTTGAAAACCACTGGGTTATATAATATTCTATTATCCATAATGATTCTCAGAAATGTATTTGATTTTTTCACTTCAGTTTTATTTCAGAATATTACAGGGCTACAAATGATTTGGTTATTAATTATTTTGTACAGTTTGAGTCAAAGTTATAAGTGTGTAGATCACCCAGATACTGTGCATTGTACCCATTAGGTGTGAATTAATCCAAACCTTCCTCCCCACTCTGAACTTCTTGATTTTCATTGAATTTTACTACTATATGTATACATAAGTGCCGATCATTTAGTTCCAATTTAATAGTGAGTATATGTGGTGTTTGTTTTCCATTCTTGCAATACTTCACTTATGAAGATGGCCTACAATTCCATCCAGGTTGTTACAAAATATATTAACTCACCATTTTTATGGCTGAGTAATATTCCATGGTATACATATAACACATTTTATTAATCTACTCATTTATTTATAGGTACTTGTGTTGTTTCCACTTCTTAGTGATTATGAGTTTTGCTGAGGTATACATTTGAATGCAAGTGTCTTTTTTATAAAATGTCTTTTTGTCATTTGAGTAAATACCCAGTAGTGGGATTGCTGGATCAAATGGTAGATCTACTTTTAGTTCTTTGATGTACCTCCATACTACATTCCAGATGGGTTGATCTAGTTTGCAGTCCCACCAGCAGTGTATGAGTGTTCCTATCTCTTCACATGCACACCAGTATTTGTTGTTTTAGGATTTTGGTAAAACCCATTCTCACTGGAGTTAGGTGATATCTCATTGTGGTTTTAATTTGCATTTCCCTGATGATTAGGGACATTGAACATTTTTTCATATGTTTATTGGCCATTAGTCTATCTTCTTTTCAAAAGCTTCTGTTTATCTTTTTGCCCACTTTTTAATGGGGCTGTTTGATGTTTTCTTGCTGATTTGCTTAAATTATTTGTAGATTCTGGTTATTAGCCCTTTATTCGATGTATAGCATGCCAATATTTTCTCCCATTCCGTAGATCGTCTGTTATTGATCATTTCTTTGGTTGTGCAGAAGCCTTTTAATTTAATCAGGTCCCATTTATTTATTTTTGTTATCACTGTGATTGCCTTTGGGGTCTCTTCTTCATAAATTCTTTGCCTAGGCTTATACCTATAAGAGGTTTTCCAATCTCTTCTTCTAGAATTCTTACACTTTCATACCTAGGTGTAAGTCTTTTATCCATCACGAAGTAATTTTTGTGAGTGGTGAGAGGTGCAAATCCTGTTTCAGTCTTCTATATGTGGCTATCAATTTTCCCAGAACCATTTATTAAATAGAGATTCTTTTCCTTAGTGTATGTTTTTTTCTGCTTTGTATAATATAATATGGCAATATGAAGATGGTTTTATGTCTATGCTTATCCATTGGTATGCATCTCAGTATCATGTTCTTGTGCCAGTATCATGTTGTTTTTGTTGCTATTGCCTTGTAATATAGCTTGAAGTCTAGTGCAGTGATGCCTTCAGGTTTGTTTTTATTGCTTAAGGTTGCTTTGGCTATTCAGTGTATTTTCTGGTTCCATATAGAGCACAGAATGATTTTTTGTAGATCTACAGAAAAATGATGTTGGTATTTTAATAGAGATTGCTTTTAATCTGTAAATCACTTTGGATAATATAGTCATTTTAACAATGTTGTTTCTGCCAATCCAAGAATGTTATATATTTTTCCATTTGTCTACATCCTCTGTGATTTCCTTCCTCTGTTTTGTAATTCTCCCATAGAGGTCTTTCACTTTCTTGGTTAGATATATCCCTAGGTATTTTACTTTTTTGTTGCTATTGTGAAAGGTGTGAAAGGTATTGAGTCTTTGATTTAATCTTCAGCTTAATTGTTGTTGGTGTATAGGAATATTACTGATTTGTGTCCATTGATTTTTTAACCTGAGATTTTTCTGAATTTATTTATCAATTCAAAGAGTCTCTTCAAGGAATCTTTGGGGTTTTATAGATATAAGATCATATCATCAGAAAGGAATAATAGTTGGGCTTCTCCTTTCCCAATTTTGATACTTTTAATTTCCTTCTCTTGTGTGATTCTCTGGCTGTGTTGAATAGAAATGGTCACAGTGGGCTACCTTGTCTGATTCCAATTCTAAGTAAGAATGTTTTTAATTTTTTCCCATTCAGTATGAAGTTAGCTGTGAGTTTGTCATACATGACTTTTATAATATTGAAGTACGAAGAATATTGAACTTGTCATAAAAGGGTGTTGAATTTTGTCAAATGCTTTTTCTGTGTCTATTGAGACAATCATATGGTCTTTGTTTTTGCTGCTTATCTATCTGGTGAATCACACTTATGATTTGCATATGTTCAACCAATCTTGCATCTCTGGCATGGAGCTCAATTGACCGTGGTGGATTCTTTTCAGTTATGCAACTGAATTTGGCTTGCTAGGATTTTATTGAGGATTTTTGTATCCATATTACTAAGTGATATTGGTATATAGTTTTCTTTGTTGGTTTTGTCCTTACCTGGCTTTGGTATTAAGGCAATATTGGTTTTGTAGAATGAATTGGGCAAGATTTTTTCCTTCTGTATGTTATGAAATAATTTCTACAGTATAGGTACCAGTTATTCTTTCTAGGTCTGGTAAAATTTGGGTGTGGTAAAATATGAGTGTGAAACCATCCAGTCAGGGACTTTTTTGATGTAAGACTTTTTTATTGCTACTTTAATTTCTTTACTAGTTATTGGTCAATTCAGGAGTTCTATTTATTCCTAATTGAGTCTAGGAAGGTTGTGTGTTTCCAAGAATTTTTCCATTTCCTCAACATTTTCAAGTTTATGTTCACAGAGTTTTTAATAATATTCACAGATGATATTATTTATTTCCATGGTATCAGTTGTACTATAGCCTTATTCATTTCTGATTGTGCTTATTAGGGTCCTTTCTTTTCTATTTCTGATTAAAAATAGTAAAAGTTCTATCCATTTTGTTCATCTTTTCAAAGCACCAACTTTTTCTTTGATTAAGCTTCTGTATAATTATTTTGTTATTGATTTCATTTAATTCTGTACTGACCTTAGGTATTTTTTTCTTCTGCTGGGTTTGGGATTGCTTTGCTCTTCCTTTTCCAATTCCTCAAGATGGTTCATCAGATTTTTGGCTTGTGATCTTTCTGTTTTTTGGATATAGGCATTTAAGCTCTAAACTTTCCTTAGGACTGCTTTTTTAAAATCCCATAGATTGTGACAACTTGTGTCTTCTTTATAATTTAATTTGAAAAATCATTTGATTTACATGTTAATTTCCTCCTTTACCCAATATTTATTCAGCATTAGGTTGTTTAATTTTCACGACTTTCTGTAGGCTTGAGTGTTTCTGTTGGAAATTATTTCTTAGTTTATTCCACTGTGGTCTGAAAAGATACATGATATAATTTCTGGTTTTTCTAATTATTACTACTTGATGAGATATGCTTTGTGGCCTAGGATGTGATCAATCTTAGTGAATACTTCATAAGCAGATAAGAAGAATGTATATTTAGTAGTTTGGGGATAGAATGTTCTATAAATGTCTGTTAGGCCCATTTGTTCGAGAGTTCCATTTATGTCTATTGTTTCTTTGCTTATTTTCTCCTTGGAGGATCTGTCCAGTTCTGTCAGTGGGCTATTGAAGTTGACACCTATTATGATGGTGCTGTTTATCATTTTGTTTAGATCAAGTAGTGTTTGCTTTATGAACCTGGGCATACCTGTGTTAGGTGCATAAATATTTAGGATTGCTATGTCTTCTTGTTGAATTGCTCTCTTCACCATTATATATTAACCATCTTTGTCTTTCTTTTGATGATTTGAAGTCTATGTCATCTGACATGAAACAGCAACAGCAGCTTTTGTTTCTTTATTTTGTTTCCATTTTCATGGAATGTTGTTTTCCATCCCTTCACCTTGACTCTGAATGAGTCCTTGTTGGTTTGTTGTGTTTCCTGGAGAAAGTAGACACGTAGTTTGTATTTTTTCATCCAGTCAACCAGCATATGTTTCCTGAGTACTGAGTCCAAGCCATTCACATTTATTGAAAGAATCAATAAGTGGGGTGAATTTTTGTTCATCCAGTTGAGTAGAAGAACTGTATTTATTTGTTTTACTTCTTGAGCCATTGTGATATCCAGGATCTGATCTTATCTTTTGGGAGATTTTACACTGGTGGGTTTCTATTGTACTGATTCATGTATAATGCAGTTCTAAGTACTTTCTGCAATGAGGGTCTTGGCTTGATACATACCTTCAAAGTTTTTTGTCTGAGAAAGTCTTTATTCATCCTTCATATATGAAATTTATTTTTAGAGGATGCAAAATTCTAGGCTGGCCATTATTCATTTTGAGAAGACTAAGAATGGGGCCTCAATCCTTTCTAGTTTGTAAGGTCTCAGTTGAGAAGTCTGCAGATAGACTGATGGGTTTTCCTTTGTGAGTTATCTCCTGCTTTTGATGTATGGCTCATAAGAGTGCCTCTTTCTTGTTTTCTTTGGTCAGACTGATGACTATGTGTCATGGTTATTGCTTCTTCATGATGGATTTCTCAGGAGTCTTTTGAGCTTCTTGTACCTGGATATCTAGATTTCTAGCATATGTAGGGAAATTTTCCTCACTTATTTCCTCGGATTGATTTTACAACCCTTGTGTGTTTTCTTCATCACCCTCAGGGATGCCTATGATTCTAATTTTGGGCCTCTTTACATGATTTCATATTTCTTGTAGATTTTACTTGTTCTTCTTGTTTCTCAGTTATTTCTCTTTGAGTGAATTGTTTAACTCAAGGGTATTTCCTTCAAACTCTAAGATTATTTCTTCTGACTGATCTAGCCTATGTTTAAGGCTTTCCTCTGTGTTTCGTATTTCCTTGAATTAGTTTCTCATTTCCAGAAGTTCTGTTTTGATGTTTTTTAATAGTTTGATTTCCTCAGTAAATTTTTCATTCATTTCTTGCATTGTTTTTGTGCTTTGTGGGTATGTGTTTGGTTTCTGTTTTCTCTTGTGTTTTATTGAACTTCCTTACAACCTGTATTTGAAATTCTTCATCTGTCACTTCAGTCTTTTCATTTTGGTTGTTATGCATTGATAAGGAGTTATTGTTTTCTTTGGGAGATGTCCTTTTGCTCTGATATTTCATGTTTCCAGGGTTCTTTTGCTGATTCCTTCTCATCTTGCCTCTCTGTCAAGACCTGGGGCTGATAGGCCTAGCTAATGGGCCTGTCCCTAGTCCCTGAAGATTGATCACTGAGCTTGCCAGGGAGAGGAGTGCTGTTCCTGAGTTGCCTATGGGGTGTTCTAGCAGGTTTGATATACCCCTAATGTACCTCTGATCACAGAATAGGAGAGGATATTTGTAAAGTATTAACACATATAACCAACAAAGTATAAATACACACCACACACACACACATTTGATCATCAACTTTAATGTATTATGTATTTGCAAATTATACTCTCACTAAAATTTATTTGTAATACCCAAATCAATACTTGTGTCATGGTTTTTTGTCATTCTTGATCATTTGCAGACTGGTGAATTTCAGTCACCCAATTCACAATTTCCCAGCTGAGGCAAAACAGGGTGATGCTCTGCCTTATGTTTCAGCTCTCTGTTGTAAATAAATCTCCTTTCATGGTCTATATTGTGCCATATTTTCTGCATTTGAGGAGTATTTTGTTATTTTTACTGCTTAAAATGGCTCCCAAGCTTAGTGCTTAAGTGCGGTCTAGAGTTCCTAAGTCCATGAAAGCTGTGATGAACCTTATGGAGAAAATACAAGTGGTAGGGAAACTTCATTCTGGCACAAGTTATAGTGGTGTTGGCCATGAGTTCAATGTTAATGAATCAACAATATGATGTATTCAGAAAAATGATGAGGAAATCTGGCAAGCTTTAGGTGAAGATACATCAGAGAATGCTAAGCTAAGAGTTATAATGTGTAATAAAACTATGGAAAAGATGGAAAAATGGATAAATTTGTGGATTTGTGAGATGATTTCAAATTCATAAAAACATGGTAGACAGCATTGTTATGAATCTGAAAGCCAACAAAATTTAGTCATGCTTCCCAGAATCAGGAAAAATATTGTCTGGTAGGTGTCAAAAGGTGATATCATATTTAAAAATGTTAAACTTGTGTGTGAGGCAAGTTCTATGGATCAGGAGGCTGTGGATGAATTTTAAAAGTACCTTCCAAGTATTATATAAGAAAAGGGTAACTAGAAGAGCAGGTTTACAACACTGATGAAACTGAATTGTTTTACAAGGACATTGGAGAATGAAACTATATAATGAAAATGGCATTTCAGCTGATGAAAATGTGACCAGAGGCTCACAATAACATAACCCTGTATTTTTACTATGAGTAATACTTTGGTATTTGCTAATTCAGTGTTAATGGTGACTTTACAGACATAACCACTGGGAATAATGAGGATCGCGTGCGCGCACACACACACACACACACACACACACACACACAAACAAACACACAATCCTACAAATCAATAAGAAAAAGACAAGTCCACAGAAAAATAGACAAAATATTTGAACAGTTTCTTAAAAACAGAGGAATTTCATATGTCTAAACAATGTGTGAAATGGTTCTCAATCTTCCTAGTAATCAGGAAAATATAAGTCAAAATCACTGTACAAGATCATTACCCACATTCTAAATTGGCAACATTTTAGAAATCTGAGAGTATTCAATAGTGAAAAATTTTTTAAGGAACAGAAATTCTAATACTCTACTGGCTGACATGTACAATTAATACCACTGCTTTGAAAAGTAGTCGGGAATTATCTGGTAAAATTGAGCACATACACACTCTGTAGCCCAGAAATTCAGCAATTCCACTCTGGAGTAAATACCATAGAAAATTACAGGAATATATGCACCAGGAGACATTGAAAAGAATCTCCATAGCCGTGCTGTTCCTAAAAAACCAAAGATGGAAACAATCCATAGGAACATTTTTGATGAAGCTAAGAATATATGGCATTTCTTCTCATTATCAGCATAAGAACTCTAAATATGGGAGGGTATATCCATATTTTCTGAAATTAATACCACACTTAAGTAAGTATGGAAATTGTCAAAGCTCAGAGAAGGCTTGAGAAAATGCTAATGCACTCTACTCTAGGAGTAACTGAGACCTTTTCCAAGATTTGCTCTATTTTTAAAAGTATAACAATTTTAATTTTCTTATTTAAGATTTTGTTTAATATATTTTAGTATATCAGCATATTGGAATCTACACAAAGCTAAAGAAGCATTATCCTGTTGTTATTATATTTTTTTTTTTTTTTGAGACAGAGTCTCACTTTGTTGTCCAGGCTAGAGTGAGTGCCGTGGCGTCAGCCTAGCTCACAGCAACCTCAAACTCCTGGGCTCAAGCGATCCTCCTGCCTCAGCCTCCCGAGTAGCTGGGACTACAGGCATGCGCCACCATGCCCGGCTAATTTTTTTTTTTTTATATATATATCAGTTGGCCAATTAATTTCTTTCTATTTATAGTAGAGACGGGGTCTCGCTCTTGCTCAGGCTGGTTTTGAACTCCTGACCTTGAGCAATCCGCCCGCCTCGGCCTCCCAAGAGCTAGGATTACAGGCGTGAGCCACAGCGCCCGGCCCTGTTGTTATTATATTAATAGGCATGCCACTTCATTTACTTAGGCTTAATTTTACTCATCTATTAAATGATGATGAATCCAATTCCATTAGCTAAGAATGTATTAGTAAATAACACAATACCCGAATAATGGTGGCTTGACCAAATAGGGGTTATCTTCTTTCATGATAACAAAAAATATATCCAAAAATGAGTAGTTGCAGGTATTGTTTCAGGTACTCAACAATGAATTAAGGGATCCGTGCTCTTCCTAATTTTCTGTTTCACCATCATTACCATGTGGTTATAAGATGGCTTCTGTACTTACAGGCATCATATTATGTCTCACATGCAGAAAAGAGGAGTAAGGGAAAGGGCTGCACCAACTACATCTCTCCCTCTTTCCATTAGTAATCAAAAACATTTCACATAACACTACTTAGATGCTTTCTTCTTTTATCTTTTTGGCTAGAACTATGTTCTAGCAGATTGAAGAACCATGAATTCATCTTCACAGCCTCTAGAGTAGAAAAATATAAAGAGAAGGGATTGGAAAATTAACTTTGTATTAGACAATAGAATACTGGGTACACTCACCTTATCAACCTCACAGGGTTGTTATAGGATTAATTGTGCTATCAGATCTAAAAATCTTCACAACTTGCAAAGTTCTAAATGAATGTAGAGAATCACTGTGTTCATATTTTAGAATTTATGAACTTTAAGCATTTTAATAAACTTAAATTATGATTCAGATTAAGTGCTAACAAAAAAGTTTTATATGCAAACACTCTACTGGATGATTAAAATAGTAATATGTCTATTTTTACCTATTTTGAATATCAGCTAGCATGTGCTTTCAATATAGTTTGTGACTTTGCTCAGGATAGAATATTTCAACTTAATGTACCACTGTGGAAAATCCTTTTCCAGGAGATGAATCTGGAAAGGTTTTCACATTATTTATCTCTGACTAAAGTTTCTACTGTGGATAGATGGAAGGCAAAGAGAAAATATTCTGTATAGAAATAGTCTAGGGAAAACTGATATTGATTTTTGCAAAATAAATTTAAAGTAACTCTCACAGGCTTTAGGTGAATCTAGGTCACTGTGAAAAAAGACTGAAACATTTTTATGACAGGAGAAATATAGTTATTTCTTACACATGGTTATTAAATGTATTCAGAACCATTTCATTATTATACCAAGATTATTTCAAGCAAGTAGAAACTACATACTTAAATAAGCAGAATGAGGGAAAGTCATTTTGACAACATTATGCATTTAGATCAGTTCTCCATATGGAATTTATGGTTAAATTAACTTCAAAATCTCAAATAAAATCGCTTACCCAAAATTCAATCTATTTAAACGTGGCAGCTACTTCATACATGATTATGTGGTACAACACTGTACAGTGAATTAATCAGTGGTTATGTCTCTTTCTTTGAACTCCAAAATCATGCAAAGTACTACATGGGCATTCTAGATGCTACCAAAATATTGGCATTCACTATTTATCAAAATATTAATTTAGAAATCTCAATATGGGAATCCAAGGGACTAGAAAGAAAATAATTTTCTTTAGCCAGAAGTAAACAACAAAGGTATAAATAGCATCTTTAAATACTTAATCAGTCAAAAAAGCTATATTAAGCACCGAATTATGTGCCAGGTTCTACGCCAGGAATTGGGAATACAATGGAGAACAAAAAGACATAATATCTGCTGTTATGCTGCATACACATTAGTGCAAAAGACAAATTTTAAAATGTACTTAAATGAGATCATTCTTAAGTGCTTAACATAATACCCTGGCAAACAGTAATCATTTACTAAATGCCAACCACTACTGCTACTGATAATATAAACATAAATAAATAAATAAAAATAAATAACTGCAAAATGCTATGAAATCATAAAGCAGGTAGACTAAATATATTTTGGAGAGATCAGAAAATGCTTCCCAAAGATATGATAAACTGAGTTTTGAAGGGTATCTATTAACTCAACAGAGAAGACATATATCTTATTAGTTTCTATAATGAACACCATATGCATATTACTCTATTCACTGATCCCTAAAAAGATCTTATAATTATATGATGTTATCTTTGCTCAAATCAATATTCTCTATTAAAGAGTGCTTTGCCTCCAGTTGTCAACCAATTCCTTTTCCAAAGCCTGCCTTTCAGAGTAACTGTGGAGATAAACTACTAAATCTGTTGAATTATTCCTCTACTCATGCCTTGTCCTCCCCAAACTGACATTTGGTCTTAATCATTTAGTTACCTAGGAGAAAATAAATCTCAAACAGTCTAGTATGATGGTTAGGAACACAGCCCAGAGCCAAACTTTCTGGATATATTTGCATCCCCACTCTACCACTTAGTAGCCATGTAAACGCAGGAAATTTATTTCATCTCTGTGCTTTAGGTTGCTCATTTCTGAAATGGGGATAATAATAGATTATATATCTCATGGGACTATTGTTAAGATGAAATAAATTAAAAATGTATAACACAGCAAGTGACCAATAAGTATGCTGTTTAACATTACAATCTAAGCATTTAATTTTAATTGAGTTTCTTGTCCATACTTTCACTTAATGGTTCCAGAATTTTCCTTTCAGAGGTCATCAAAATTAGTTCATAAGCCCTTGCCCACTTATTAATATGGTTAATTGATTTTTTCTTGCTAATTTTCGTGAGTTCTAAGTATATTCTAGTTATCAGCCCCTTATCGAATGCGTAGGATGCAAAAATTTTCTCCCATTCTGTAGGTTGTCTGTTTACTTTCATGACTGTTTCTTTGGCTGTGCAGAAGCTTTTTAGTTTGATCATGTCTCATTTATTTATTTTTGTTGCTGCTGTGATTGCCTTTGGGGACTTCTTCATAAACTCTTTGCCTAGGCCAATGTCGAGGAGAGTGTTTCCAACATTTTCCTCTAGAATTCTAATAGATTCATACCTTAGGTTTAAATTAGTTATGCAGCGTGAGTTCGTTTTTGTGAGAGGTGAAAGGTGTGGGTCCTGCTTCAGCCTTCTACAAGTGGCTATCCAGTTTTCCCAGCACCATTTATTGAAAAGGAATTCTTTTCCCCAGCATATAAAGAAGACAGAAGAATGGCCAACACACATATGAGAAAATGCTCAACATCTCCAATCATCAGGGAAATGCAAATCAAAACCACAATGAGATATCACTTAACTCCAGTGAGAATGGCCTTTATCAAATGTCTCCAAACAACAGATGCTGGCGTGGATGCAGAGAGAGAGGAACACTCCTACACTGCTGGTGGGACTGCAAACTAGTTCAACCTCTGTGGAAAGCAATATGGAGATACCTTAAAGCGATACAAGTGAATCTACCATTTGATCCAGAAATCCCATTACTGAGCATCTACCCAAAAGATCCAATGACACTCTACAAAAAAGACACCTGCACTCGAATGTTTATAGCAGCACAATTCATAATTGCAAGGCTGTGGAAACAGCCCAAGTGCCCATTAATCCAAGAATGGATTAATAAAATGTGGTATATGTATACCATGGAGTACTATTCAGCTCTAAGAAACAATGGTGATATAGCACATCTTATATTTTCCTGGTTAGAGCTGGAACCCATACTACTAAGTGAAGTATCCCAAGAATGGAAAAACAAGTACCACATATACTCACCAGCAAACTGGTATTAACTGAGCAGCACCTAAGTGGACACATAGGTACTACAGTAATAGGGTATTGGGCAGGGGGGAGGGTATATACATACATAATGAGTGAGATGTACACCATCTGGGGGATGGTCATGCTGGAAACTCAGACTTGTTGGGGGAGGGGGCGAAAAGGCATTTATTGAAACCTTAAAATCTGTATCCCCATAATATGCCAAAATAAAAAAAAGAAAAAAATTAGTTCATAAGCTATGAACAGTAGCCAAATACATTACATTAGAGTCAACCTATATTTTGTTTCTAGGAACATACAAAAACAAAACCCTGATGTCTCATTCACCATATTCACTGAAACAGTCTCCAAATTACTTTTGCTGTGTGTAGAGCTAAATTATTCCTCAAGACAAAATTTTTGCCATTAATGAGGAGATTGAGTGGAAAGTGTCAGAACAGAAGACCAAACTTGTTTAACCATTGGTAGCAACTTATAATAAATATAAGGCCATTCATGGGCTCAGCTGAAAGGGACAACATACATTTGTATTCAAGCATAGTATATTCTTCCATTTCTTCATTCAACAATTACTAGCCATGTAAAAAATAACATAAAAATCACCACATGCTGATAATATACCACTTATCAGACAATGTGGTGAGAATATTCCTCATTTAATCCTCAAAACATCCTTATAAAAGAGGTGTTATTTTATAGGTGCAGAAACTGAAGCTTTGAGAGGTTATATAACTTATCCATAACCACACAGCCAATAACAGGCAGACCCAGAAGAAATAAGATTGTATTTCACACAAAACTGCATGGTTTTAACCACTATACCAGATTCCAGGCACTGTGCTAGGCACTGTGGACACAGTGTTCAACAGGGAAGTCAATATACTCAAAAAGCTTAGAGTTAGTGAGGGGCATTATCTCACGACTAGTACTGTCTACTGCTATCTACTACTGTCACCTTCCTGTTCTAGCTATCTCCTACTCAGTTCATCTTTGTCCATAATCAAAATTCTGATATTTGTCATCATTCCAGTATGGTTCTTCCTTCAATATCTTATTCAGAAAGAAAAAATCCACACCAAAAATATTTATATTAAACCTATCTATCTTTCTTTATGAAGGAGTGACAGAGAGAAAATATGAGAAAGGGAGGCCAGATTAAAAAAAAAAAAACACTAAGGGTTCAGGAGACATTTTGCAAAACAATAAAGATGACTGGAGTCAAGAGAAACGAGAATATGAAAAGTATGAGGTATATGTTCTTGAGGAAGAACTAGGCAAAGAGAACAATAGGACTGAGTTGTGGCAGGGATGAACAGTTAGGGAGTAGGAGAACAACAAGACACAGAAAATCTGAGAGCAGAGGAAAGAAGAATACAATCAGAAGCAAAGTAAGGAGTAAAGAAGGTAGCTGCTCCAGGAAAGAATCTTACATCAGTAGGATGAGGTGGGGCCATGGTCTGAGCATGTGTAGGATGGAGGTTTGGATGTAGTGTAGAGGAACAATACAGGCAGGATACTGGGGACCCAGCCACAACTGGCTTTTTGTCTTAGCTTTCAGATATTTCTTAGCTAAAATATGCACTAGAATTCAGCAAGTGATCAGAAGTAATCTCCTAACTACTGGTCCCACTGAAAGTCATACATCCCATTGGTTCTCTCATTCCCAGGCTTCCCATCCATCCTGAGAAGATGACTGGTCCAAATAACCTCTGTCTTTTATACTCAGTCATTGAAGCGCTATGAATTTACTCCATCCTAAGTTCTAAATGTGAATCCAGTCCCATTTTGACTCTAATTTTCCTGTTCTGTATAGGTCTTAACTCTATAAATGCTGATAAAACTCTATCCTAACTTCAGATTCTCACTTCTTCAGAGTGAGATATAATAAACAAATAGAAAGATAAATACCTATGTGCTCTTTAGTTTGTGCTCTAATGACTACCTTCCACATCCCCCTTCACAACAAGGTCCAACAATATACCTACACAAGAGTATTCCAAGCTTCTCATTGCTCCTTAATTGTATAGCTTTCATTGTTTTTATCTTAATTTAACATTATTAATGCATGTACACCATTTATTGTAATTATTCCATTTCTATTTTGTGATCGTAAATAAATCACAAATAAATACAAATAATAAAAGAAATCATTTTATATATTAAATGCAGTTTCATTTCTAGTTAATTTTGTCAGAAAATAGAATTAGATGTTAAATAAATGATTTAGAAAAATAGATATAATTATCAAATTTTAAACAATATCTCCAAATGTCTTAATGAATTATTCTTTAATATAATTAATAATCAAATGGCAAATAACCAAATTTCTTCTCTGGAATAAGGATAAACCAAGTTGGAGATTGTATACTTGTTTTCACTTTTGATTTTCATGTATTGCAAAAGAGTTATTTATTTATTTTAAGACACAAAATATTCCAAAAACATACAAATAAAATGCTAATATTCTCCTTCTACCAGGCCCTTTTTATACTCATTCTCTTGAGGAAAGGCACACAAAAAAAATGCTAACATCATGGTGATATAATCATTTTACATACCTTCACTTATGTTCATACAAACATGCATATATATTGGTGGTATATTGTTGCTGATTTTGTGTGTGTTTATGAAATGGAGCCACGATCTTTGCATAATCCATTATTTTGTTTTCCTTGGGTAAAAATATATCATGGCTATCCTTCCAGCTCAACAGATATGAGTTTAACTAATTTTATTTTAATAATTACATAATGTTCCAGATTATAAATGGATAATTTAATCAAGCATTCCTCCAGTTACATATTCATATAAGGTACAGCTTATATGAATTCTAAATTCTGGGATTTTTTCCCTCCTCTTTACTATTCTTGCAATTATATGAACATTAAGGATGTGGTGATTAAGATGATAATCCTTGGCATATAAATGATATACAAGTTGGTAAAAAACGATTTGGAAAGTAAGTTTTAACAGATTTATAAAGACAAAATATGGGCTATCATGAGAGAGAGTGAAGAGCTTGGAGACCACAGAATAGCCAGGTATCCCATCAGATGCTCTAAAAAGAAATTTGGGGAGAATTCTGAGAAATTTCCCCTCCTGGCAGAAGGAAGCAGCAAGTGCTGCAGAAATTCAGGCAGACTCATCTCCTCCATTTCTCCTAGGTAGCAAAAACTCTCAACTGCAGGAGACAGGTCAACAAAAACTGTAGCCTGAGGGTGCTGACAAAAACCTACCACTGCTGGGATGTGTGACTTATAAGGGAAAAATGCTCTACTCTGATGAAGGGGCCTGAATGTAAGATACTGGGCTATAAGGACAATAGACATCTTCCAGCTTCTGTTTACTGCTTGTTTGCTAACCACAAGGCATTATGAGTATATTATGGGATGCAGAGGAAAAAGACAAAGAGACCAGAAACCTGAGTCTATCAGCTAGGACCCGGAACAGGTTAGGGCCTATCAGGGGCAGGCTGAAGTAAAAATCACTGTGGGGTTGGATGCATGACCAGTGTGTAAACAACTAAGTTATAAAAGGGGGCTAACACACAAAGGAGGGTCCTTGCCTGGAGAAGAGGTCACTGCGCTGGCACTCTGGGGGCTTGGACCCTAGCTCGAGCTAGGCAATAAAACTCCTTTTGGTAATTACAGCCTCGGTGACTCTGTCTCTTTGTCCTGCAGCCTTGTGAATCTCGAATATAACACTGAATACTTGCAAGGTTCAGTGTTAATGTTTAGAGGAGAGTCAGGAACACTTTTGAGGCCACATTCCCAAAACCCAAGTTTACAGTGCCTTCCTAATCCTGAGGCATAATTGTAATATGAGAGAATGTTCACCTCTGAAGCTTACCAGGATCATTGTAACAACCATCAAGCTAAATAACAGCAAAATACAGCTAGAAAAACTGAAAAAGACACATTCTCTCTGGGAAGCTGCATAAATGGAGGATACAAATCCAAATAGGGAGGCTCAAAGCCATGCAGACAGTAGTCACTTTGAAAATTTTTTTGGTAAATCAATACATACCATAAGCACAAGGTATCACAAGATAATTTCATGCCTGTTTTGCATTCAGGGTAATCGTAACAACAACAAAATTCAAATATGGTCTAACTCTTGATAAGATTAACACAAAATACAACACTAAATAAATGGCATATTAATCTCCAAGGAAAACCAAAATTTATCTCACTATCTGTTATGCTATATGACATGTATGGCTTTCAAAAAAATGAGAGCTGGAAACCATTCTACTAAGTGAAGTATCGCAAGAATGGAAAAATATGCACCACATGTACTCTCCATCAACTTGATGCTAACTGACCAACACTTAAGTGCACATATAATAATAACATTCATCGGGTGTTGGGCAGGTGGGGTGGGGGAGGAGGGGATGGGTATACACACACCTAATGGGTGTGGTGCACACCATCTGGGGAATGGACATGCTTGAAGCTCTGACTCAGGTGGGGCAAAGGCAATATATGTAACCTAAACATTTATATTCCCATAATATCCTGAAATAAAAATAAAAATAAACTAAAAATAAATAAATAAACAATTTAAAAAATGAACCACGTAAGATGGAAAAAAATATCAGTTTGAAAAGACAAGGTGATCATCATATATAGACTCAGATATAACATACATGCCAGAACTATCAGAGAATATAAAATAACTATGAATAAAATGTTTATAGTTATACTGGAAATAGTAGAAAATATAAGATCAGGTATATAATTTATGCAGAGACTGAAACTATAAGAAAATATCAAATGGAAATGTTAGAAATTAAAACACAAACACAGAAAATAATAAAGATGAAGAATGCCTTCAATGGGCTCATTAGTGAATTTAAACAGCTGAGGAAAGAATCAGTGAACTTGAAAATAAGTCAATAGAAATTACAGAAATGTAAAAGCAAAGGCAGAGAGAACAGATGTGGGACAATTTTTAAAAAGCCTTACATTTCTGCAATTGGACTATCTTTGAAGATATAATAGTCAAGAATTTTAAAATTAGTGACAGACAGCAGATAGGTGATTCAAAAAGCTAAAAGAATAAACACATAAAAACCCTTAAATAAACATAATATCTTATTTGAACTTCTAAAAAGACAAAGACTACTTCTTATTTCAGCTTCATAATGTAAAGAGGTTGGAAGTAATCGCTCTCGTACTTATAACAAGAAAAAAGCTGAATAAATGGAAATCAAGGACTTTTCTTAGAACTATCTGGGGACTGGAAGTTGCAGGGTCAACTGCTATCCGAAAATCTGAAGAGAAAGGTGAACACAGAGAATAGGTGAGCTCAGTTTACTAGGAATAGAAGGCATGGAGTCATAACCTGGTAGAAACACTTAAATAAGAACATTGAGAAATTACTGGACTAGTGTGAAAACAAGAAATTCTTGGGGCCTGCAGTCTTAAGGAAGCCTCCACACTTTTGTGAGTTTTGCTTCCAGAAATATCACCAGGTTTTCATATTAAAGAGCCAAGAAAAATTCTCTCATGTCTCTGGCAGGGGGTGGGGTAAGTAACCAAGACCCAACTCTATTTTGCCTATAACAAACCCTCTCTAGATATTAGAAAAACAAACAAACAAACAAAAAAAAAACAGATTAAAAGTAAATACATGGAAAAAGGTATATCATGCTAACACTAAACAAAGGAAGCTGGAATAGCTATACTAATTTCAGAAAATGCTGACTTCAAAACAAGGGAAATTATCAAAGATAAAAATAGATACTAATTAATCACAGAAAGGTCAATTTTCCAGGAGACATAAAAATATTTCACATGTATACACTTTAACAACAGAGCATCAAGATACAGGAGACAAAAACTGATTGAACTTCAAGAAGAAATAGACAAATCAACTAATATATGTCAATACCAGTCTTATAGTAGGCATGCTTAAAATCAGTAAGGATATAGTTCGCTATAAAAGCACCGTCAATGAAATTGATCTAATTGACATTAATAGAACACTTCATTCAATAGCTG
Source organism: Microcebus murinus (assembly GCF_040939455.1). Taxonomy (NCBI): domain Eukaryota; kingdom Metazoa; phylum Chordata; class Mammalia; order Primates; family Cheirogaleidae; genus Microcebus; species Microcebus murinus. The sequence continues at coordinate 72,355,143 of NC_134136.1, read as the reverse complement.
CAGAATACTTGTTCTTATGCTCACAAAGAAAATGAACCATGACAGATCACATTCTGGGCCATAAAACACAATTAAACAAAAATTAAGATAATAGAAATTATACAAATTATATTCTGAGACAACAATGAAGTTAAAATAGAAATCAATAACAGAAAAATACTTGGAAAAGCTCCCAATATTTGGAAATTAAACAACAGAGTACTAAATAACATAGAGACCAAAGAGTTTCAAGATAAATTAAAAAATATTTTAATCTAAATGAATATGAAAATAAAATAATATAAAAAGTATCAAAATTTGTGAGATATGTTAAAAATAGTGCTTAGGAATAATTCATAGCATTAACTGCATATATAAGAAAGGAACAAATATCTATTATCTATAACTTAGTCTTGCACCTTAGGAAACTAGAAAAAGAGGTAAAATTTAATTCTAAAGCAAGCATAAGAAAGGAAATAATAAAAATCAGAGTAGAAATCAATCAAATTTAAGACAGTGAAATTACAGAGAATAATCATATAAACCAAAAGTTGAGTTTTCATAAAGTTCAATAAAATTTCTAAACCTCTCCCATGCTAACCAAGAAAAAAGTGAGAGGATATAAAATGACAGTAACAGAAATGAAAGCAGAGTCATCACTACAGATCCAATGGACATACATAGAATTTTCAATTCCAATGCTGTGGTGTCTATATGGGTTTTAATTTTACAATGCCTCTGACACATAAAGAGATGGAGAGACACTAAGAAATATAAGATTAACAGATCCTTTTTGTAGTAGTACTAATCAAATGAGAAAATTAATAAAAGAATCCATTGAAAATAGACAACACTAAAGTAACAAAAATATTTATCAAGAAAAGTTCAGATAAGATATCAAGTCAAATTTAAGAGACTACAATGAATTTAATTAACTCATTTAATAAACATTTGTTGAGTATTATCTATATGTAGGACACCATTATAATTAGTTGGGATATAACAGAGCAAAACACTCAAACATTTCTTTCCTCATGGACCTTGCATTATAGCAAAGAACAGAGATGAATAATAAGATAATTATATAATATGTTAGAAGTTGATGACTGCTGTGTAAAATGAAAATATTGAGGAAGGCAAAAGGGTAGGAGTGTAGCTACAGGGTGGTGCTATATAGTGTGGTCAGTGTCAACCTTATTATAAGCATAAGATCCGAGTGAAAAAATAAAAAGGAGTCTTGAGGGATAAAATAATACAGATATCAGGGAGAAGATAATTCTTTGCAGAGAAATAAGGCACAAGCCCTACAATGGGAGCCCTCTAGGAAGATTCTTCCTATCTTATCATGCATTTCTTTAAAGTTTCTTTTGCTAGTTCTTCTTCTTCTTTCTAATTTCTGAATATGAATATCCCAAGACTTTAGTATTCTTCTTTCCTCTCTCTTCCTTGCTTATCTCATTTCGATACACTGCTGGTGGGACTGCAAAGAATTTGGAGTTGCCTCAAAGAGCTAAAACTAGAAATACCATTTGATCCAGCAGTAGCACTATTAGGCATCTACTCAAAGGAACAAAAGTCATTCTATAATAAAGACATCTAAATTTGAACGCTTATGGCAGCACATTCACTATTGCAAGGATGTGGAAACAACCCAAGTGCCCGCCAATACATGAGTAGATTAATAAAATATGGTATATGTACCCAATGGAATACTACTCAATTATAAAAAACAATGGTGATCTAGCACCTCTTATATTTTCCTAGATTGAGCTTGAGCCCATCCTCTGAAGTGAGGTATTATAAGAATGGAAGAATAGGCACCACACGTACTTGGCATCAAATTGGCACTAACTGATCAACACCAAGGTGCTCACACAGTAGTAATATTGTTTGGGGTTTGGGAGGTTGGGGTGGGTAAACTCACAACTAATGGAAGTGGTGAGCATTGTAGTGGGGAAAGGGCATGCCTCAAATCATTCTTTTGGTGTGGAAAAGTCAATAACATGTAATCAAAATGTTTGTACCCCAATATTATCCTGAAATAATAAAAAATAACATAGGGAGAAAATTGAGAGAGTAATTAAATAAACAAGGATTCAATCCATGAGTATTTATATATTAATAATCAACTCCAGGAGAAGCCTCCGTGTTGCAAAAAAAAGTTCACTTTTTTTCCCAAATAGCTTATAATTTTAAGGCAAGAAAATGGGGAGAGGCTGAAAATCTCAATAGTACATCTTCTTTAGCTTTTATTTTGAAAAATTTCAAATACTCTAACGCATACTTGCCTAACTTCATCTAGATTCAGTAAGTATTAATGCTTTGCCACATTTTGTTTCTCTTTTTGTTGAGCTATTTGAAAGCAAATTATGGACATATTGACACTTCACTCCCAAACACTTAAGCTTGCTTTTGCTAAGAATAAGAATATTTTTCTACATAAGAAAGTTACCGTGACTTTACTAATATACAGTACATATTCAAATTTCCTTGATTAATCTCCCAAACTTTTTATAGCTATTTTATTTTTCAATCTAGGATCCAACAACGTTCATATTTTGCATTTGGTTATGATGTCTCTTTAGTCTCTTAATATCGACTAGTTTCCCTGACTTTATTTTTCCTATGATAGTGATAATTTTAAAGAACCCAGGTCATTTGTCCTTTAAAATGTTCAACATTCTGGATTTATATGTTTCCACATTATTAGATTCAGGTTAAACATTTTGACAATGACTTTACATAAGTAATTTCATATATTTATTATGTCAATCCAAAGTACACAATGTCAAACATCTTATATTGGTGATAATAATTTTGAATACTAGATTAAAATGGTAACTGCCAATTCTCTCCATTTTAATGCTACATTTATTTCTTTGTAATTAATAGTAAATTCATGGGGTGAGATTTGAAACTATAAATATTGTATTGCTCAATAACCTTTCACCCGAGATTGCCGAAAATGGCGGAGTAGGGGTGCCATCCTGGCTCTCTGCTCCCAGAGCAAATAGTGAAGAAAGCGGATAGCCACACTCCAGCGATCTACACTTCCACGAGACCAGCTTTGCCAGACTGCAGACACTCAACAGGAAATAGAGGGATAAGATCATCTACAGCTTAAAGCAAAGGTGAACCGATCATTCTTCCGAAAAACTCGGGGATTCGGAGGCACACATCAGGGAGGGAGCGAGGCGCGGCTTAAGCCGCTGCCGGCGGGCAGTGGCGCCAGCCTCTAACCGGCGCTGAGAAACACCCCTTCCTACACCGAGCTCCACTCCCACGTAGGCCGGGAGGTGCCTGAAGTTGGTGAGAAGTGGCAGCGCGGGATTAAGCTGTGTGGAGAAGAGACTAGAGTAGGGAACGCGCTGAGTCGCCAGAGCACACAACGGCCGGCCGCGGTTTAAGGTGGGGGAGGGTCCGCGCGCAGCAACCGCTCTCCGCACAGCAGGAACCAGAGCCCGCTCGGGCATTTCCCTGCCGAACACTCCCAGGTCAAGAGTAAGGGGAGTTTACACAGCAGGAGGCTTTGACTTTGGATTTGGAGGAGGTTTGGGATAGCACTGAGAGGTCAGAGTGCACAAAGTTAGACTCCTTGATCCATTAGGACCCCCCTCCCTCTGCCCCTCCGGCACCACCGCTCCGCCCCTGCATTCCAGCGCTGACTCGGCATTCCAGCGCGGACTTGCGCTCGGGGTTTGGAGAGGCTGCGCAGAGAAAGCGCCGGTACGCACCTCTGCTCCACCAATTTGATATTGGACCGTCACTTGCTGCACAAGCGGCACTGACTCTGTGCTCAGAGAGTAGACCCTGCCTGGATGGGGCAGAGCTACAGGGGAGATTGATTGCCCTTGGCGAATTTAAGGCAGAGAAAGGGAGCCTTCCACACTCTCCTGCGACCCGGAGCCCCGCCCTGGGCTCCAAAATCTCTGCCCCAGCCTTGGGGGCGGAGCTGAGATAGAAACTGTTCTCATTCCTGCCGCTTATCTCCACCTGGGTAATTCAAGAGACAAAAGGCAGGGACAGGTGGGTCCCATTGACTGCCTGCCAGCTTTTGGTCAGTCTCACCCTGCACAGGTCTCCTGGCGCTGCGCCCAGAGTGTGGAGCGCTGGGCCTTGCAAGAGGCAGCCGTCAGTGGCTATAAGGCAGAGATATTTTACGGACCCCCATATCCGGGGATTTGGGGCTAGGCCTTTGGCTCCAAAGTTTGTATCCCCGCCTTGGGGGTGGAGCTGAGATAGAAACAGCTCCCGTTCCTGCCGCTTATCTCCACCTATGGAATTAAAGAGACAGAACAAAGGGGCCTGGTGGGTCTGGCTTCAGGAAAATCTCTCACTGCACAGGTCTCCTGCGCTCTGTGTCCAGAGTGCAGAACCTGCCTGGCAGGAGACACCCACGAAGGAAGTTACCCTTAGCTGCTATAAGGCAGAGCGTCTTTACATCTACCACCGTCCTGTTTCTTGTGGCTGAGCCTTGGCTCTAAAGTTTCTGTCCCTGCCTTGGGGGCAAAGCTGAGATAGGAACTGTTCCCATTCCTACCGCTTATCTCCACCTGTGCAATTAAAGAGACAGAAGACGGGGTTCCCTGGGTTTGGCTATGGGCCTGCCGGCTTCTGGCCAATCTCTGTCTGCACAGGTCTTCTGTGCTCGGTGTCCAGGCCCTGGAGTTTGCCTGGGCAGAGCCGAGCCTTGTAGGAAGCAGGCTTCAGCGAATACAAGACAGAGAGACGTTACTACCCACACACTCTGGTGACTTGGAGCTGGGCCTTTGGTTCCAAAGTCTCTAGCCCCACCTTGGGGGTGGAGCTGAGAGAGGAACTGCTCCAGTTCCTGCCATCTATTCCCACCTGTGTAATTAAGGAGACCAGCAGGAGGGGTAGGGTAATTAGCTGTTTCCCCTCCTCTACATCTCAGACTGCTGGATCCCCAGCGGGTTGAGAGACCTGCAGACACCACCCCAGCGAAGGCTGCTGACAGAGAGCAACTCCACCTACTGGCTCAGAAAATAAATAAGACGTGTGAATACCCAAACGAAAACCTAAAGGAAAGAAACAACAACTGAGCAAAATGGGAAAAAATCAGCGAAGGAACTCCGGAAACATGAAGAAACAAACGGAAAACACACCCCCAAAGAGGAGCACCCGCCCCTTAGAAACAGACAACAACCAAAACCTGGCAACTAAAATGACAGAAGAGGAATTTCCAATGTGGATCATAAGAACACTCACTGACCTGCAACAACAACTCAATAACCAACACCAAGAAAACAGAAAAAGCCTCCAGGAAATGGAACAAAGGTACAACAAAGAGATTGACACAGTGAAGAAATCTTTAAACGAAGTCCTGGAGATGAAGAATCAACTCAGGGAACTACAAAATACTGTGGAAAGTCTCAAGAACAGGGTGGATCAAGCAGAAGAAAGAATCTCAGAGCTTGAAGATAACACCTTCCAATTAAATAAATCAGTCACAGAAATACAGCAGAGAAACAAGAGAAAAGAGCAAAGTCTACAAGAGCTGTGGGATTATGTGAAAAAACCTAACGTGAGGGTCATAGGGTTGGCCGAAGGGGAGGAAGACAACACTCAGGGGCTGGACAAGCTTTTTGAAGATATAATAGAGGAAAATTTCCCAGGCCTTGCTCAAAATCTCGATATACAAGTTCAAGAAGCCCAGAGGACCCCTGGGAGATTCAATGCAAACAGGAGGACGTCTCGTCATGCAGTCATCAGACTGACCAAAGTATCAACTAAAGAGGCCCTTCTAAAAGCTGTAAGACAAAAGAAGCAAGTAACATATAAAGGAAAGCCAATTCGAATAACATCAGACTTATCTAATGAGACTTTACAAGCAAGGAGAGACTCGGGTCCCATTCTCACTCTTCTGAAACAAAACAATGCCCAGCCTAGAATCCTATTCCCTGCAAAACTAAGCTTCATATATGAAGGAGAAATAAAGACATTCCCAGACAAGCAAAGCCTCAGAGAATTCACCAAGACAAGACCAGACCTACAAGAAGTTCTCAAAACAGTGCTACACACCGAACACCATAATAGAAACTCACGAATATAAAAAAAAAACAAACAAACAACAACAAAAAAAAAAACCAACACCCAATGATTAAAGGCCAGATATCTCTATGGCTCAACAGAGAAATCAAAGCAACAACATCCAACCCAAGGGAATGAACAGTAATTTACCTTACCTATCAGTTCTCTCAATAAATGTGAATGGCTTAAATTCTCCACTCAAGAGACATAGGCTGGCTGAATGGATAAGAAAATACAGGCCAAGTATATGCTGTCTTCAGGAAACACATCTAACCTGCAAGGATGCATATAGACTAAAAGTAAAAGGGTGGAGATCAGTATTCCAGGCAAGTGGAAGCCAAAAGAAGGCTGGTGTGGCTGTTCTAATTTCAGACGATTTAGTTTATAAACCAACAAAAGTAGTGAAAGACAAAGAGGGTCATTACATAATGGTGAAGGGCACAGTTCAACAAGAAGAGATAACAATTTTAAATATTTATGCACCCAACTTAGGTGCACCCAGTTTCATAAAGCAAACCTTACTAGATCTAAGCAAATGGATTAATACCAACTCCATAATCACTGGAGATTTCAATACCCCACTGACGGCTCAACACAGATCCTCCAAACAGAAAATTAATAAAGAAATAATGGACTTAAACAAAACTCTAGAACAATTGGGTCTGACTGACATCTACAGGACATTCTACCCCAAATCCACTGAATACACGTTCTTCTCATCAGCTCACGGGACATTCTCTAAGATTGACCATATCCTAGGACACAAAGTAAATCTCAAGAAATTTAAAAAAATAGAAATCATACCATGTATCTTCTCAGATCACAATGGAATAAAACTAGAAATCAACCGTAACAGAAACTCACATTTCTACACAAAAACGTGGAAATTAAACAACCTCCTACTAAATGATTACTTCGTAAATGAAGAAATCAAGACGGAAATAAAAAACTTCCATGAAGAAAACGACAATGGAGAGACAAGTTATCAACTCCTCTGGGACACAGCTAAAGCTGTTCTGAGAGGAAAGTTTATCTCCATAAATGCCTATAATCAAAAGTGAAAAAGATCACAAATAGACAATCTAATGAAACGACTCAAAGAGCTGGAAAAAGAAGAACAGACCAGCCCCAAACCCAGCAGAAGGAGTGAAATCAACAAGATCAAATCAGAACTAAACGAAATTGAAAACAGGAAAGCTATTCAGGAGATTAACAAAACAAAAAGGTGGTTCTTTGAAAAAATAAACAAAATTGACACACCACTGGCTAAGCTAACAAAAAGCAGAAAAGAGAAATCTCTAATAAGCTCCATCAGGAATAAAAAAGGAGATATCACACCCGATCCCAAAGAGATAAAAGATATAATTTATGAGTACTACAAAGATATTTATTCACACAAACTGGAAAATGTGGAGGAAATGGACAAATTTCTAGAAACACACAGCCTCCCTAGGCTCAACCAGGAAGAAATAGATTCCCTGAACAGACCAATCTCAACAGCTGAAATAGAAACAGCAATTAAAAATCTCCCTAAAAAGAAAAGTCCCGGTCCAGATGGCTTCACACCCGAATTTTAGGACACTTACAAAGAAGAACTAGTACCTATCTTGCAGAAACTATTCCACAACATCGAGAAGAATGGAAACCTCCCTGACACCTTTTATGAAGCGAATATTACTCTGATACCAAAACCAGGAAAGAATCCAACAAAAAAAGAAAACTACAGACCAATGTCCCTAATGAATATAGATGCCAAAATTTTCAACAAAATCTTAGCTAACCGAATCCAGATGCTTATCAAAAAAATAATCCATCATGACCAAGTGGGCTTCATCCCAGGAATGCAGGGATGGTTCAACATACGCAAATCTATAAATGCAATTCACCACATAAACAGAAGCAAAAACAAAGACCACATGATTCTCTCAATAGATGCGGAAAAAGCTTTTGACAAAATTCAACACCCTTTCATGATACGAACACTCAAGAAAATAGGCATAGAAGGGACATATCTAAAAATGATACAAGCCATTTATAACAGACCCATAGCTAACATCATACTGAATGGGGAATAATTGAAATCATTCCCACTTAGAACCGGAACCAGACAAGGCTGCCCAGTATCTCCACTTCTATTCAACATAGTACTGGAAGTCCTGGCTACAGCAATCAGACAGGAAAGTGGAATTAAAGGTATCCAAATAGGGGCAGAAGAGATCAAACTTTCACTGTTTGCTGATGATATGATATTATATCTAGAAAACCCCAAAGATTCAACCAGGAAACTTCTGGAACTGATCAATGAATTTAGCAAAGTCTCAGGATACAAAATCAATACACAGAAATCAGAGGCATTCGTATATGCCAACAACAATCAAATCGAAAACCAAATTAAAGACTCAATACCCTTCACAATAGCAACAAAGAAATTAAAGTACCTAGGAGTATACTTAACCAAGGAGGTAAAAGACCTCTATAGGGAGAACTATGAAACACTGAGGAAGGAAATAGCAGAGGATGTAAACAGATGGAAATCCATTCCATGCTCGTGGATCGGCAGACTCAACATCATTAAAATGTCTATACTACCCAAACTGATCTACAGATTCAATGCAATACCTATTAAAATCCCATCAGCATTCTTCACAGATATAGAAAAAATAATTTTACGCTTTGTATGGAACCAAAGAAGACCCCGAATATCAAGAGCAATTCTAGGCAACAAAAACAAATTGGGAGGCATTAATATGCCAGATATCAAACTATACTACAAAGCTGTAGTAATTAAAACAATCTGGTATTGGCACAAAAATAGGATTATTGACCAGTGGAACAGATGTGAGAATCCTGATATAAAACCATCCTCATATAGCCATCTAATCTTTGACAAAGTAGACAAAAACATACGCTGGGGAAAAGAATCCCTTTTCAATAAATGGTGCTGGGAAAACTGGATAGCCACTTGTAGAAGGTTAAAACAGGACCCACACCTTTCACCTCTCACAAAAATCAACTCACGCTGGATAACAGACTTAAATCTCAGGTATGAAACCATTAGAATTCTAGAGGAAAATGTTGGAAACACTCTCCTAGACATCGGCCTAGGCAAAGAGTTTATGAAGAAATCCCCAAAGGCAAGCAAAGCAGCAACAAAAATAAATAAATGGGACATGATGAAACTACAAGGCTTCTGCACAGCCAAAGAAACAGTCATGAAAGTAAACAGACAACCTACAGAATGGGAGAAAATTTTTGCATCCTATGTATCCGATAAAGGACTGATAACTAGAATATACTTAGAACTCACGAAAATCAGCAAGAAAAAATCAAATAACCCTATTAAAAAGTGGGCAAAGGACATGAACAGAAACTTTTCTAAAGAAGACAGAAGAATGGCCAACAAACATATGAAAAAATGCTCACCATCCTTAATCATCAGGGAAATGCAAATCAAAACTACAATGAGATATCACTTAACTCCAGTGAGAATGGCCTTTATCAAAAAGTCTCCAAATAACAAATGCTGGCGTGGTTGTGGAGAGAGAGGAACACTCCTACACTGCTGGTGGGACTGCAAACTAGTTCAACCTCTGTGGAAAGCAATATGGAGATACCTTAAAGCGATACAAGTGAATATACCATTTGATCCAGCAATCCCATTGCTGGGCATCTACCCAAATGATCCAGTGACACTCTACAAAAAAGACACCTGCACTCGAATGTTTATAGCAGCACAATTCATAATTGCAAGGCTGTGGAAACGGCCCAAGTGCCCATCAATCCAAGAATGGATTAATAAAATGTGGTATATGTATACCATGGAGTACTATTCAGCTCTAAGAAACAACGGTGATATAGCACATCTTATATTTTCCTGGTTAGAGCTGGAACCCATACTACTAAGTGAAGTATCCCAAGAATGGAAAAACAAGCACCAGATATATTCTCCAGCAAACTGGTATTAACTGAGTAGCACCTAAGTGGACACACAGGTGCTACAGTAATAGGGTATTGGGGAGGTGGGAGGGGGGAGGGGGGCGGGTATATACATACATAATGGGTGAGATGTGCACCATCTGGGGGATGGTCATGATGGAGACTCAGACTTTTTGGGGGAGGGGGGGAAATGGGCATTTATTGAAACCTTAAAATCTGTACCCCCATAGTATGCCAAAATAAAAAAAAATTAAAAAAAAAAATAACCTTTCACCCAATTGGTATCTTTTGCAAATACTTGTTTCAATCAATTTTTGCACTGGGATTTTCACAAGGGTGATTCTAAAATTTTATAATCATTTCCTACACAGTTATTAGTTGGTATTTTGCATAAAGGAGATTTCATTTTGTCCCCATTCGCATTTTTGCTGTATCACAATAGACTCGTGGTTTTTATAAATCCATATGTAATAATCCATGTTCTATATGTATAGAACATTTTAATCAATATCATGTTAAGTATTCTTTTTGAAGAATTAGAACATTCAGCACTTGAAAATGCATTATTACACTTCACACATAATAAAGTAATGAAACAGATTTCAAAAAGAATAATAAGATCATTTGCAACACAGATCACTGAAAGATCAAACTTTTATCTAGTGTGAGATAAAACACTAAGCCAATATAGTAAAAGACCAAATAGGTGTCTTAGGGTCTTTAGAGAAAGCATGACATTGGAGGGAAAAAATCAATTTAGAAACTCAGATTATATTGCAAACAATAACAAATTTATTTAGAGAAATATCCAAAACATTTTAAAGATTAAAATATTTAGCAAATACACACACATATATACATACACAATGACTCTGTTATTATAAAGATAATTGACAACAAAATTTCTATATACTTACATAAGAATAAATTACATGCATGTATATATTTGCAAAATTTTATGCTAATTTGTTTGAATGTGGAAAATAATGTTCAAAGGTATGTATCAGGCTGTTGACATTGGGTACTGTGAAGTGAGTACAGGGGGTTACAACAATGGAAAAGGTTTAAGCATAAGAATAGAGGAGCATCATCACTTAATCTGTATTTATTTTGGTGTTATTTCTTTAGCAACAATTGCCATGTTTTCTTGTTGAGATAAAAATGTTAAGTGAGAAAAAATGTTTAAATGAGAAAATGGCAGATTATCACTGTTTTGGCATTACAAAGAGTATTTAATCTCTTCTACTTCAAGTGCCCTATTATGCAACATAAAAGAAAAATATCACTAATAACAAGAGCAATGGCAGCCTCCATCTCTTCATAATTTAAAAAGGTTAAGATACTGTTTCACGTAGTTACATGGATTATCTAATTTTATGTTCCCCACAATATGTAATATAAACTACTATTACTGCATTATAGAGTTGTCACAAAGATAAATGTTTATTTATACACACACATATTAAATGCTACTAACAATCAGAATATATAGTTAAGGCCTGTAATATTATTCAGTGCTAAATGGAAATGGACTTTCAAGCCACAAAGACATATGGGAAGATAAAATAAACATTACTTACTGACAAAAGCCAATCTGAAAAGTCTACACCATGTTTGATTCCAACTATATGGCATTCTGGAAAACACACAACTATGGAGACATTTAAAAAAAATCAGTGGTTGCCAGGAGTTAGTGGCAAGGGAAAAATGAATAGGCAGAGCATAGAGAATTTTTAAGACAGTGAAATGACCCTGTAAGATATTATGATGGTGGACACAAGCCATTATATATTTATCCAAACCTATAGAATGTACAATACCAAAAGTGAATCCTAATGTAAACCATGGAATCTGGGAGATAATGATGTATTAAAATGTAGGTTAATCAATTCTAACAAATGTACCACTCCAGTGGGATGTTGATAAATAGGGGATCCTATGCATATTTGGGGGTGGGAGATTATTGGAAATATCTGGATGTTCTATTCAACTTTGCTGTGAACCCAAAACTTCTCTTAAAATGTCTATTAAAGAAAATGAAGATTAGAAGAGAAAGAATAGTCTTCTTAAAATTTGGGTCTAGAACAATTGCATATACATGTACAAAAAATAAATTTTGATCTATATATCTCACCACATAAAGATTAACTCAAGATGGATCATAGGCCTAAATATGAAAGTTGAAATGATAACACTTCTAGAAGAAAAGATAAGAGCAAATATTACTTCAAAACATTCGAAACATTTCATTTTTTTATTTTCTTTTTATTTTGGCATATTATGGGGGTACAGATTTTAAGGTTTCAATAAATGCCCCTTTAACCCCTCCCCCCACAAGTCTGAGTCTCCATCATGACCATCCCCCAGATGGTGCACATCTCACTCATTATGTATGTATATACCCGCCCCCCTCCCTCCTCCCACCTGCCCAATACCCTATTACTGTAGTACCTATGTGGCCACTTAGGTGCTACTCAGTTAATACCAGTTTGCTGGTGAGTATATGTGGTACTTGTTTTTCCATTCTTGGGATACTTCACTTAGTAGTATGGGTTCCAGCTCTAACCAAGAAAATATAAGATGTGCTATATCACCGTTGTTTCTTAGAGCTGAATAGTACTCCATGGTATACATATACCACATTTTATTAATCCATTCTTGGATTGATGGGCACTAGGGCTGTTTCCACAGCCTTGCAATTATGAATTGTGCTGCTATAAACATTTGAGTGCAGGTGTCTTTTTTGTAGAGTGTCATTGGATCATTTGGGTAGATGCCCAGCAATGGGATTGCTGGATCAAATGGTAGATTCACTTGTATCGCTTTAAGGTATCTCCATATTGCTTTCCACAGAGGTTGAACTAGTTTGCAGTCCCAACAGCAGTGTAGGAGTATTCATCTCTCTCCGCAACCAGGCCAGCATTTATTGTTTGGAGATTTTTTGATAAAGGCCATTCTCACTGGGGTTAAGTGATATCTCATTGTGGTTTTGATTTGCATTTCCCTGATGATTAGAGATGTTGAGCATTTCTTCATATGTTTGTTGGCCATTCTTCTGTCTTCTTTAGAAAAGTTTCTGTTCAAGTCCTTTGCCCACTTTTTAATGGGGTTATTTGATTTTTTCTTCCTAATTTTCGTGAATTCTAACTATATTCTAGTTATTAGTCCCTTATCGGATGCATAGTATGCCAAAATTTTCTCCCATTCTGTAGGTTGTCTGTTTACTTTCATGACTATTTCTTTGGCTGTGCAGAAGCTTTGTAGTTTGATCATGTCCCATTTATTTATTTTTGTTGTTGTTATGATTGCCTTTGGGGACTTCTTCATAAACTCTCTGCCCAGGCCGATGTCTAGGAGAGTGTTTCCAACTTTTTCCTCTAGAGTTCTAATAGTTTCATACCTTAGGTTTAAGTCTGTTATCCAACGTGAGTTGGATTCTGTGAGAGGTGAAAAGTGTGGGTCCTGTTTTAGCCTTCTACAGGTGGCTATCCAGTTTTCCCAGCACCATTTATTGAAAAGGGATTCCTTTCCCCAGCATATGTTTTTGTCTGCTTTGTCAAAGATTAGATGGCTATATGAGGATGGTTTTATATCAGGATTCTCACATCTGTTCCACTGGTCAATATTCCTATTTTTGTGCCAACACCATATTGATTTAATTACCACAGCTTTGTAGTATAGTTTGATATCTGGCATATTAATGCCTCCCATTTTGTTTTTGTTTCCTAGAATTGCTCTAGATATTCGGGGTCTTCTTTGGTTCCATACGAAGCATAAAATTATTTTTTCTATATCTGTGAAGAATGCTGATGGGATTTTAATAGGTATTGCATTGAATCTGTAGATCAGTTTGGGTAGTATAGACATTTTGATGATATTGAGTCTGCCGATCCACGAGCATGGTATGGATTTCCATCTGTTTACATCCTCTACTATTTCCTTCCTCAGTGTTTCATAGTTCTCCCTGTAGAAGTTTTTTACATCCTTGGTTAAGTATATTCCTAGGAACTTTAATTTCTTTGTTGCTAATGTGAAGGTAATTGAGTCTTCGATTTGATTCTCAATTATATTGTTGTGGGCGTATATGAATGCCTCTGATTTCTGTGTATTGATTTTGTATCCTGAGACTTTACTAAAATCATTGATCAGTTCCAGGAGTTTCTTGGTTGAATCTTTGGGGTTTTCTAGATAAAATATCATATCATCAGCAAACAGTGAAAGTTTGATCAATTCTGCCCCTATTTGGATACCTTTGATTCCATTTTCCTGTCTGATTGCTGTAGCCAAGACTTCCAGTACTATGTTGAACAGAAGTGGAGATAGTGGGCAGCCTTGTATGGTTCCAGTTCTAAGTGGGAATTATTTCAATTTTTCCCCATTCGGTATGATGTTGGCTATGGGTCTGTCATATATGGCTTGTATCATTTTTAGGTATGTCCCTTTTATGCCTATTTTCTTAAGTGTTCGTATCATGAAAGGGTGTTGAATTTTGTCAAAAGCTTTTTCCGCATCTATTGAGAGAATCATGTGGTCTTTGTTTTTGCTTCTGTTTATGTGGTGAATTGCATTTATAGATTTGCGTATGTTGAACCATCCCTGCATTCCTGGGATGAAGCCCACTTGGTCATGATGGATTATTTTTTTGATAAGCATCTGGATTCGGTTAGCTAAGATTTTGTTGAAAATTTTGGCATCTATATTCATTAGGGACATTGGTCTGTAGTTTTCTTTTTTTGTTGGATTCTTTCCTGGTTTTGGTATCAGAGTAATATTCGCTTCATAAAAGGTGTCAGGGAGGTTTCCATTCTCCTCGATGTTGTGGAATAGTTTCTGCAAGATAGGTACTAGTTCTTCTTTGTAAGTGTCCTAAAATTCGGGTGTGAAGCCATCTGGACCGGGACTTTTCTTTTTAGGGAGATTTTTAATTGCTGTTTCTATTTCAGCTGTTGAGATTGGTCTGTTCAGGGAATCTATTTCTTCCTGGTTGAGCCTAGGGAGGCTGTGTGTTTCTAGAAGTTTGTCCATTTCCTCCACATTTTCCAGTTTGTGTGAATAAATATCTTTGTAGTACTCATAAATTATATCTTGTATCTCTTTGGGATCGGTTGTGATATCTCCTTTTTTATTCCTGATGGAGCTTATTGGAGATTTCTCTTTTCTACTTTTCGTTAGCTTAGCCAATGGTGTGTCAATTTTGTTTATTTTTTAAAAGAACCAACTTTTTGTTTTATTAATCTCCTGAATAGCTTCCCTGTTTTCAATTTCGTTTATTTCTGATTTGATCTTGTTGATTTCACTTCTTCCGCTGGGTTTGTGGTTGGTCTTTTCTTTTTTTCCAGCTCTTTGAGTCGTTTCATTAGATTGTCTATTTGTGATCTTCTTGTCTTTTGGTTATAGGCATTTATGGAGATAAACTTTCCTCTCAGAACTGCTTTAGCTTTGTCCCAGAGGAGTTGATAACTTGTCTCTCCATTGTCATTTTCTTCATAGAATTTTTTTTATTTCCATCTTGATTTCTTCATTTATGAAGTAATCATTTAGTAGGAGGTTGTTTAATTTCCACGTTTTTGTGTAGAAATGTGAATTTCTGTTAGGTTTGATTTGTACTTTTATTCCACTGTTATCTGAGAAGGTACATGGTATGATTTCTATTTTTTTAAATTTATTGACATTTTCTTTGTGTCCTAGGATATGGTCAATCTTAAAGAATGTCCCGTGAGCTGATGAGAAGAACGTATATTCAGTGGATTTTGGGTAGAATGTTCTGTAAATGTCAGTCAGACCCAATTGTTCTAGAGTTTTGTTTAAGTCCATTATTTTTTTATGAATTTTCTGTTTGGAGGATCTGTCTCGTGCCATTAGTGGGGTGTTGAAATTTCCGGCGAATATGGAGTTGCTATTAATCCATTTGCTTAGCTCCAATAAGGTTTGCTTTATGAATCTGGGTGCACCTAAGTTGGGTGCATATATATTTAAAATTGTTATATCTTCTTGTTGAAGTGTGCCCTTCACCATTATATAATGACCCTCTTTGTCTTTCACTACATTTGTTGGTTTAAAAACTAAATCGTCTGAAATTAGAACTGTCACACCAGCCTTCTTTTGGCTTCTATTTGCTTGGAATATTGATCTCCACCCTTTTATTTTTAGTCTATATGCATCCTTGCAGGTTATATGTGTTTTCTGAAGACAGCATGTACTTGGCCTTGATTTTCTTATCCATTCAGCCAGCCTATGTCTCTTGAGTGGAGAATTTAAGCCTTTCACATTTATTGAGAGAACTGATAGGTAAGGTATATTTCTGATCATTCTGTTGGGTTGGATGTTGTTGCTATGATTTCTCTCTTGAGCCATTGTAATATCTGGCCTTTAATATCTTTGGGTTTTGGTTGTTTTTATATTCGTGGCTTATTATTATGATGTTCCGTGCGTAACGCTGTTTTAAGTACTTCTTGTAGGGCTGGTCTTGTATTTGTGAATTCTCTGAGCCTTTGCTTGTCTAAGAATGCTTTTTTTTCTCCTTCATATATGAAGCTTCGTTTTGCAGGGAATAATATTCTATTCTGGGCATTGTTTTGTTTCAAAAGAGTGAGAATGGGGCCCCAGTCTCTCATGCTTTTAAAGTCTCATTAGAGAAGTCTGATGTTATTCGAATTGGCTTTCCCTTGTATGTTACTTTCTTCTTTTGTCTTACAGCTCTTAGAAGGGCCTCTTTAGTTGATACTTTGGTCAGTCTGATGACTGCACGTCGTGACGTCTTCCTGTTTGCGTTGAATCTCCCAGGGGTCTTCTGAGCTTCTTGAACGTGTATATCAAGATTTTGAGCAAGGCCTGGGAAATTTTCCTCTATTATATCTTCAAACAGCTTGTCCAACCCTTGAGTGTTGTCTTCTACCCCTTCTGGTAACCCCATGACCCTCACATTAGGTTTCTTCACATAATCCCACAGCTCTTGTAGGCTTTGCTCTTTTCTCTTGTTTCTCTGCTCTATTTATGTGACTGATTTATTTAATTGGAGGGTGTTATCTTCAAGCTCTGAGATTCTGTTTTCTGTTTGATCTACCCTGTTCTTGAGACTTTCCACTGTATTTTGTAGTTCCTTGAATTTATTCTTCATTTCCAGGAGTTCGGTTACACTTTTCTTCATTGTGTCTATTTCTTTTTCCATATCCTCGAA
The DNA here is from genome assembly GCF_040939455.1 of Microcebus murinus. Lineage (NCBI taxonomy): Eukaryota > Metazoa > Chordata > Mammalia > Primates > Cheirogaleidae > Microcebus > Microcebus murinus. The sequence goes on along the minus strand of NC_134136.1, from coordinate 72,338,000 downwards.
GCTTTTTGCGGTTTCTTTGTGTTGGTTATTGAGTTGTTGTTGCAGCTGGGTGAGTGTTTTTCATGATCCACATATGAAATTCCTCTTCTGTCATATTGGTTGCCTGATTTCGGTTGGTGTCCATTTCTAGGGGGCTGGTGCTCCTCTTTGGGGGTGTGTTTTCCATTTGGTTCTTCATATTTCCTGAGTTCTTTCGCTGATTTCTTCCCATGTCAAGGAGTTGTTGTTTCTTTCCTTAAGTTATTGTTTGGGTATTCACACACCTTGTTTAGTTTCTGAGGCATTAGATGGTGTCTGTGGGTGAAATTGGACGACTCCCTGTATATTGAGTCAGTGGGTGCCGAGGAAAGGCTGTGCAAGATGCCGTCCCTGTCAGTAGGTGGCGTTTGCTTGGAGGAACAGGCTATGCTGTTGATTTTGTGACCTGTTATCAGCTCTTGCTCTGGGCGGAGCTCGGTTGGGTAAGCCTGCCCTCAGGCAGTTAGCAGGGGTCAAAGTTCTGTTCTCTGCTTCCAGGGAAAGCTTTCAGGGCGGGGCTGAAATGGTAATGCTCAGCCAGAAAATCTGGGTGTGGTGGTGGGGCTGTCTGAGACCCACAGTCTGTAGCGGGTCTCGCTTCTTTCCATCCTCCCCAACTCCACAGCTCCTCCTGGGCCTCTGCCAGCAGGCCAGACCACAAGCCACCAGGCTGTGGTGCCGGCGGGGAGGTACCCTGCACAGGAACGCCACCTGGGTTGGGCGCACGGCCTCTTCCTGGGAGGAGGGTTGTCCTCTAGGATGCCGATCCGCCCCTGGAGGCACAGACACCTCAGTAGGCTGTTCACATATAACCCTTCTGTGTCCTGGGCAATGCTATCCCTCAGTGCAAGGGATCTGGTCTGCAGGTCTGACCTCTGTGTCCCAGAGTTCATACTGTATCCCCACCAGGGAGAGGATTTCTGGTCCCAATTCACCTACAGGGAGCCCAAGCTGGGTCTATGTCTCTCAGCCTCTGCGTAGGTACCGTTCTCCTGGAAACACGGTGCCAGCAGCACCTGGGAGGGCGGGCGGGTAGGGAGCTCACAGTCTGAGTTCCCCTGAGTCAGCTGTAGGGTCCCAAAAGGGAAGGTCCCGTTCCTTGGAGGTGCCTCTGGCTGGTGGCTGTATTTTCTCTCTGGGCAGCCACGGGTAGGGTCGGCAGAGGGGCGGAGGAGGCAATATGGCGCCTGCCGCGTGGCTCGGGTCTTTGCACACGGACGTGCCCGGAGGAAGTTGGGCACCTGGTGCCACGTCTGCTACAGGCTCACCGCTGGCTGGCGGCAACGGTCTCTGGGCTGTTGTCCGCAGGTCTCTCCATCCGCTGGGGAGCCCACCAGCAGTCCCAAACGCAGGGGAGGGGAAACAGCAAATCCACCTACCCTTGCCGCTGGTCTCCGGGCTGCTGCGGTGGTCTCAGCCTCCAGTTCTCCTCCGCAGCCTCCTCCCGTGGAGTCTCCCGGGGTCTGAGGTACCCCTCCTTCCCACCCTCGTCTGCTGTATGCTTGTCTTCTTGCTTCTTTCCTCTAATTTCTTCTAGAATCTGTCTTTTCTGCAGAGACACTCTGTGTGGTGGTGTTATTCGTCCGCCATCTTGCTCCACCCCCCCCGAAACATTTCTTATATACAAAATAAATCTGGTAATAAAAAATTAGTAAATTGGACTTTATTCAAATTATATTTATTTACTCTTTAAAATCCATTGTAAAGAGAATGAAGAGACAAACTACAGACTATGAGATATTTTCAAATAACCTATGTGATAAAGGACTTGTATAGAGAATATAGAAAGAACTCTAAAATTTTAATATTAAGGAATCAAACCACCCAGTAACAAATAGGCAAAAGGCTTGAACAGGCATTCCACCAAAGAAGATATAGGGATGGAAAATAAGCACATGAAAAAATGATTAGTCATTATTCACTATGGAAATGGAAAGTCACATTGAAATGTCACTGCATACTTACTGCAATGTCTAAAATTGAGAAAACTTATGGTAACATGAATATGAGGATCATTGGAATGCTCCTTAACTACTGGTCAGAATGTAAATGGTAAAACCATTTTTGAAAACAGTTTGTCAAATTCATAAAAAGTTAAACATACTACCATATGATCCATATATCTCCCTCCTAGGTATTTATTCAAGATACAAAAAGCATATGTGATACAAAATCTTATATACAAATGTTTGTAAAAGCTTCACTCATAATGATGAAATACCAGAAGCAACCCAAATGTATGCCAACAAAGGTATGAATAAACCAATTTTGCTACAATAGAATACTATTCATCCATAACAATGACCAAAATATTAATACCTACAACAACATGGATTACTCACAAAATAATTATCATGAATGAAAGAAGACAGAAAAGTACATATTATATGATTCCATCTATGTGAATTTCCAGAAATGCAAACTCACAATAGTTTGTGTCACTATAGTGACACAATGCATATCAATGTTTACCTGGGTTCAGGTGGGGAAGTGCAGTGGGGATTAATAGAATACTGCACAAAGAAACTTTTGAGATGATGGATATATTATCCTGGGTGCATATATGTCAAACAGTATCATAGTGTACACTTTAGATATGTGTAGTTTATTGAACATCAATTAAACTTCCAAAAACCTATAATTATTTTTAAAAAGCTAGTTAGCAATGAAAACAAAAATACTAAAGTAAAAATTCTTTGTTCCAGATATAAAGGAATAAGATGAAAAACATGATTTCTACCAAAAATAAATATGCATATTATAGGATCAGATTTTCCTACTCTACACTTTTCCATTATACTCTATGGTCATAACAACTACTATTATCATGAAAAGTGCATGTTGGCTACCAGGTAACTTACATATAATTATATTTCCATCAAGATGATGAAAGCATTCATATCTACTAATTTCTCTGTATTTCAAATGTTTATTAGTTTGAAATGAGCACAATTGTACTTGCTATAAACACACAATGCTACAAAAGGAAGCTTAAAAGCTCATATGATCCATTTCTCTACATCAACCAAGCATAATTTCTTTTTAAAATATGACTAAACTGAAGAACTTCAACAAACCTAAGAAAACCATTGCATTTTAAAATAGTATGTTCCTTAATTGTCAAAATGAACAACCTTCTATTAACCCTGAAGTTTCTGTTCTTGCTCTAACTAAATAAAACCTGGCTTTCCTCTGAGAATGTTGATTCTCTTACATGCTCCTCATATGGTGATTGCTTTTTCTTCCACATTCCTAGATATAATGGTACTCACACTTCCAATTCTCATTTACACCCCTTTTCTCTCTCTCTCATGCTTTATGACCCCAGTGGTGAATCCCTCACCTTTAAGACAGTACCAACTATACGACCCAAACCCAATCCTTGTTGCAGTCATCCAGATACTTCCAATATACACATATCCCCTCATTTATAAAACTACACTAACCTAATTCTCCCACTCCCTTTTCTTCTTACCTGATATATATTTTGCCATAGCACATATCACCACCTGATGTGCATACAATGTGTTTTACTTCTTTCATTATTAATTGTCTACCACTTTCCTCTAGAATAAGGCTCTACATGAGGCTCTACATAGACCAGGATCTTGTCTGTCTTCCATCACTTTTGTAACTCCAGCAACCAAAATAGTGCCTGGTACATAGAGGCACTTAGTCAAACCTAATTAAGTGAATAACTATCACAGAAATAGATTTTATCTAGGAAATGAAAACATTTCTGATTCGAAGTAAATGGAACTGGGTTGGAATCATTGGCTTTACACACTGCATTACTTAACTCTTGGAGCACTGATTCCCTCAAATGTAAAACTAAAATACTTATATATAATCAATAACTTCTAGTTTATTTGCTATATAAAAATATGTGGTGATATTAACAACATTTCCAGAAATAATTCTTGAGTAATGTAAATATAGTAAACCCTCTTTAAATTATGCCCAGATTTCATTGATAGATAAATCAGTAAAATATTTAAAGAGGAAAAAATTAAGGCAAAATGGCAGTTTTAAAATAGTAAAAATGTAAGTAACTAAATAAAATTAATTAATTAAAAAATAACATGACTTCAAGGCAAGCAGTGATTTTACATTTTTCAACTTCTACATCTTTCAACAAGTATGCTCAGCTGTTCCATCTCCCCACTCTTTGAAGTCCCCAGATTCCCTTTAATATTATGAAAGTTAAAAAGATGAAAACAAGTATACTAGAGACTAAGCAATGGCACTATACATAAACAAAACATATTGAGGAACTTCCAATGGTTAAAAAAATTATAAGGCTGGATTTAAGGAAGGCATAAGGTGCTGACTTATAAATATTCACTATGAGAAATCAGTGTGGCCAGAATGTAAATACAGAGAAATCCTTGGGTAAGGTAAGGAAAGGAAACTGGTCTGCTAAAAAGTGCAGCAGTAGAAACCTGAAACATTTGTGCATATTTAGAGCATTTGGTCCTTGGTAGTGGAAAGACAAAGCTCCAAGTTTTGCCACTGATAGAAGTAGAGCCATCAAGAAAGATTTCAGGTTTTGCCTGAGGCAATTTAATTTTTTTTAATCTGTCAAGGAGAAACTGTATATTGCCATGTGAGTGATTATGCCAATCATAGTGGTAGTTACTACAGATACTACCTCTGATATGAAGACCGTTGTGGGTTGAACTGTGTTGCCCAAGACAATATGTTCAAGTCCTAATCACACTGCAAATGTAACCTTAAGTGGAAATAGTGTCTTTGCAGACGTAATCAAGTTAAGATGAGATCATGATAGATTAGGGTGGCTTAGGTAGATTAGGACTGGTATTTTTCTAAAAAGAGGGGAATTTGGACACAGATCCACACAGAGGGAAGAATGTCAGGTGAAGACAGAGTCAGAGGTTGAAATAATATCTCTACAAATCAAGTACTAACAAGGATTGCCAGCAAGTATCAGAAGGTAAGAAGAAGCAGAGAAGGACCATCCTTCCTCTAGAGACCACAGAGAGCATTGCCCTGCTAACCTCTTGATTTGGGACTTCTAGCCTCCACAACCATAATAAAATGACCTTATTTTAAGCCTCGCAGTTTGTAGTATATTCTTACAACAGCCCTAGAAAACAAATACAAGCAACTATAGCACATAAGCTAAAAAGAAACAAGGACAAAGCTCCTTGCTAGGACAAAATATGGTTTCCATACTTACTTAATTCCCTAATTTGGGGTGACAACAAAAATATAAGTTTTCTTCTCTACTCTGATAGGGAAAATCCTGTGGAAACAACTTTAGTCTAAAGTAGAAGTCATCTTAATCTGTTTGACTAGAATACAGTACTAATCCTGATAAATCTTTTTCTGGAGCTAAGATCAGCCAGAGAAAAATCAAGATATAAAAATATACTTACCAGAGGAGAAAAAATGGTGGAGTAAAGGTAACCCCTTGGATGCCTGCTCCCAGAGAAAGAGGCATAGATCTTGGCCTCCTACACATGAGTGGATATCTCCCGCACAAGAAGAGCATTGTGAATTGGCAGAGGTTCAGCGTGGAACTCTCAAAAATGGAAAAAACAAGGTTAACAAGAGATAAGAGCATGTTCTCTAGAGAGCGCAAAACAAAAAATAGGGCATAGAGTGCAGGAGGGCTCCGGCCTGCCGGGACAGGGAGTGAAGTGGGATCAGACCCACAGGAGAACTTATTGCTTCTCCATTGACCTCCACACCCACTCAGCCAGGGACCTGCCTGAAGTAGGTGCAAAATAGTAGCAGGAGTAGTGAATGCTATAGAGAGTGGTCATTAGCAGAAAGCACTGTGAAATCCCCAGAGCTCCGTGCTAGGATGGCACAAAGTGGGGTGGAAACCGGTCTGAACTGCTAGGGGAGGCAGTTAGATATCTTGCCTATGGTAATAAGTGGGGCCAGTCTTACAGAGGTGTTCACTAAGTCGGGGACTCTAAGCTGGAACCACCTCGGGCAAATAGGCCCACCCAGGGTGGGTCTGTAAGAGCGAGAACTATGGCTGAATGGGTGTGAGATGGTGGGAAGGCAGCATAAAGGATACAAAGGGGTGTCCTGATGACCCAGCTTCCCAATCTGGCCCCTCCCATCTCCTGAACAGTCGCCCCCAATGCTAGTAATCTGCGAGGGGGTGGGAGGTCACCATTGTGGGGGTCCACAGCCCAGCCACTGTGGTGTAATATGGTGTGGCAGGCAGATCCCCTTCCCCAGCCGAGGGACTCTCCTGACAAACTCTGCCCTTACACAATCTACGATCAACTAGCCAGGCCTGTCTTGATGGATGAACTCTGAACTCTATTACTGAGGAGGCTAATGCCAAAGGGAGTTACAGCCACTGGGGCGCCTGAGTGCCAGAGTGCCAGGCAGACTGGGGAGATACCTCCGCCCCCTAGCTTGCATCTTTCACTCTGAAAGCGGTAGGTTCCACCCCTGAAGGCAGGGTGAGACAAGAAAAGCCACATTCCCCCTGATCTAGGGAAAAATCTGCTGGGCTTTGGTACAGATCAATAGCTGACAGCCTAATAACTTTGCTATCCAGACTGGTTTAAGTCATCCAGTTGATCAAAACACAGAGGCTGCATCTCCTCCCTCCGGTCAGCTGCCAACAGTCAGGCTTTTGTGGTCAAAGAACAAATCCCCCCAAAGTGGCCACACTAGGCTCCATAAGTAACCCCTCCCATCAGGGATAACCTCCCAAGTGTGGTGGAAGTGCTCTCCCCAGTAGGAGATCAAGAAATCATAGAAGTGAGGATGCCCAGGATGCCTCCTTCTTATATCACCCACAGAAATAGTGTATACACAGAGTCTGTTACTTATCATATGAAAAAAACAGAGGCTGATCCATATGGGGAGGGCTCAGTGAAAGAATTCTGTAACTATGAAGAATCAAACTGAAAATACTTCCCCAAAGAAATACACCAGCTCTCAAGAAATGGATATAAACCAAACCTAGAAAATTAAGGAAGAAGAATTTCAAGCATGTATTGTAAGAAAGCTCAAAGATATGCAAGAAAAAATGGATAACCAACACAAAGAAACCACACACACAAAAATCCAGGACTTTGAAAAAAAATTCACTAAAGAACTTGAGATCTACAAGAAAAAGCAAACCGATCTACTGGAAATGAATAATTTATTTAGGGAACTACAAAACATAGTGGAAAGCCTCAAAAGTAGGGTGAACCAAACAGAAGAAAGAATCTCAGATATTGAAGATAACACCTTCAAATCAAATAAGTTAATCATATAGATAGAGCATAAAAATAAAAGACATGAGCAAAGCTTACAAAATTGTAGGATTATACGAAGAAATATAACCAACAGAATTGTAGGATTATACGAAGAAATATAACCAGAGGCTCTTCTGGATTCTGGAAAAGGAGAATGAAAAAATGCAAGAGTTGGATAAGCTATTTGAAGACATAATTGTGGAAAATTTCCCAGGTCTTGCTAAAAAGCTAGATATTTGAGTCCAAGAAGCACAAAGGACCCCTGGGAGATTCAATGCAAACAGGAAAACACCATGACACATAGTCATCAGACTGACCAAAATATCAACAAAAGAAACCCTTCTACAAGTTGTAAGGAGAAAGAAGCAAGTTGCATATAATGTAAAGCCAATTTTAGTAACACCAGATTTGTCAACTGAAACCTTACAAATAAGGAGAGACTGAGGCCCCATTCTCACTCTTCTGAAACAGAATATTGCTCAGCCTAGAATCTTGTACCCTCCGAAACTAAGTTTTATCTATGAAGAAGAAATAAAGCATTCTCAGATAAGCAAAGCCTGAGGGTATTCATCAAGACAAGACCAGCCCTACAAGAAGTACTCAAAACAGTGTTACACACAGATCAGCATAGTAAATACTCACAAATGTAAAAACACTCAAAAGCTAAAGATTAAAGGCCAGATATCACAATGGATCAAGATAGAAAACAAAGAAACAATGTCCAACCCAACAGAATGAACAGACATCTGCCACACCTATCAGTTCTATCCATAAATGTGAACGGATTAAACTCTACACTCAAGAGACATAGGCTGATGAAATGGATAAAAAAAAGATACCAGCCAAGTATCTGCTGTCTTCATGAAACACATGTAACCTGAAAGGATAGATACAGACTAAAAGTAAAGGGGTGGAAATCTATATTTCAAGCAAATGGAAGCCAAAAGAAGGCTGGAGTGGCAGTTCTGATTTCAGATAACTTGTTTTAAACCAACTAAAGTAGGCCGGGCACGGTGGCTCAGGCCTGTAATCCTATTTCTCTGGGAGACCGAGGCAGGTGGATCGTTTGAGCTCAGGAGTTCAAGACCAGCCTGAGCAAGAGCGAGACCCCGTCTCTACTAAAAATAAAAAAAAAAAAAACAAAAAGTTAATTGGCCAACTGAAAATGGAAAAAAAAAATAAAGAAATAAACCAACCAAAGTAGTGAAATACAAAGAGGGTCATTATATATTGGTGAAGGGTACAGTTCAACAAGAAGACATAACAATTTTAAATATATATGAATCCAACTTAGGTGCACCCAGATTCATAAAGCAAACCTTACTGTATCTAAGCAAATTGATAAACAGCAACCCCATAATAGCCAGAGATTTCAACACTGCACAGGACAGATCTTTCAAACATAAAATTAATATAGAAATAATGGACTTAAACAAAACTCTAGAAGAATTGGTCCTGACTGACATGTAAAGGACACTCTACCCAAAATCCACTGAATATAGGTTCTTCTCATAAGCCCATGGGACATTCTCTAAGATTGGCCATATCCTAGGACACAAAGCAAGTCACAAAAAAATTTTAAAAATAGAAATTATACAACGTATCTTCACAGATCACAGTAGAATAAAAGTAGAAATCAACCCTAACAGAAATTCACATTTCTACACAAAAATGTGGAAATTAAATAACCTTCTGCTAAACAATTACTTCATAAATGAGGAAATCAAGATGGAAATCAAAAAATTCTTTGAAATTAATGACAATGGAGAGACAAGTTATCAAATCCTCTGGGACACAGCTAAAGCAGTTCTGAGAGGAAAGTTTATTTCCATAAATGCCTATATCCAAAAGTAAGAAAGATCACAAATAGACATTCTAATTAATCAACTCAAATAGCTGGAACAAAAAGAACAGACCAACCCCAAACCCAGCAGAAGAAGTGAAATTAACAAGATCATATCAGAACTAAATGAATTGACGACAGGGAAACTATACACAGGATTAATAAAACAAAAAATGTTGGTTCTTTGAAAAAAATAAACTAAATTGACATGTCTGTGGATAGACTATAGAAAAGTAAAAAAGAAAAACCTCTAATAAGATCCATCAGGATAGTTTAAAAACTAAATCGTCTGAAATTAGAACTGTCACACCAGCCTTCTTTTCGCTTCTATTTGCTTGGAATATTGATCTCCACCCTTTTATTTTTAGTCTATGTGCATCCTTGCAGGTTAAATGTGTTTCCTGAAGACAGCATATACTTGGCCTGTATTTTCTTATCCATTCAGCCAGCCTATGTCTCTTGAGTGGAGAGTTTAAGCCATTCACATTTATTGAGAGAACTGATAGGTAAGGTAGATTACTGATCATTCTGTTGGGTTGGATGTTGTTGCTATGATTTCTGTCTTGAGCCATTGTAATATCTGGCCTTTAATATCTTTGGGTTTTGGTTGTTTTTATATCCGTGGATTATTATTATGATGTTCCGTGCATAACGCTGTTTTAAGTACTTCTTGTAGGGCTGGTCTTGTCTTGGTGAATTCTCTGAGCCTTTGCTTGTCTGAGAATGTTTTTATTTCTCCTTCATATACGAAGCTTAGTTTTGCAGGGAATAATATTCTAGGCTGGGCATTGTTTTGTTTCAAAAGAGTGAGAATGGGGCCCCAGTCTCTCCTTGCTTGTAAAGTCTCATTAGAGAAGTCTGATGTTATTCGAATTGGCTTTCCCTTGTATGTCACTTGCTTCTTTTGTCTTACAGCTCTTAGAAGGGCCTCTTTAGTTAATACTTTGGTCAGTCTGATGACTGCATGACGTGACGTCTTCCTGTTTGCATTGAATCTCCCAGGGGTCCTCTGGGCTTCTTGAACTTGTATATCAAGATTTTGAGCAAGGCCTGGGAAATTTTCCTCTATTATATCTTCAAAAAGCTTGTCCAGCCCTTGAGTGTTGTCTTCCTCCCCTTCGGCTAAACCTATGACCCTCACGTTAGTTTTTTTCACATAATCCCACAGCTCTTGTAGGCTTTGGTCTTTTCTCTTGTTTCTCTGGTGTATTTCTGTGACTGATTTATTTAATTGGAAGGTGTTATCTTCAAGCTCTGAGATTCTTTCTTCTTCTTGATCTACCCTCTTCTTGAGACTTTCCACAGTATTTTGTAGTTCTCTGAGTTGATTCTTCATCTCCAGGACTTCGGTTAAAGTTTTCTTCACTGTGTCAATCTCTTTGTTGAACCTTTGTTCCATTTCTTGGAGGTTTTTTGTGTTTTCTTGGTGTTGGTTATTGAGTTGTTGTTGCAGCTGGGTGAGTGTTCTTATGATCCACATACGAAATTCCTTTTCTGTCATATTGGTTGCCTGATTTTGGTCGGTGTCCGTTTCTAGGGGGCTGGTGCTCCTACTTGGGGGTGTGTTTTCCGTTTGGTTCTTCATATTTCCTGAGTTCTTTCGCTGATTTCTTCCCATGTCGATCAGTTGTTGTTTCTTTCCTTAGGTTATTGTTTGGGTATTCACACACCTTGTTTAGTTTCTGAGGCGTTAGGTGGTGCCTGTGGGTGAAATTGGACCACTCCCTGTATATTGAGTCAGTGGATGCCGTGGCAAGGCTGTGCAAGATGCTGTCCCTGTCAGTAGGTGGCGTTTGCTTGGAGGAACAGGCTATGGTGTTGATTTTGAGTCCTGTTATCAGCTCTCGTTCTGGGCGGAGCTGGGTTGGATAAGCCTGCCCTCAGGCCGTTAGCAGGGGTCAAAGTTCTGTTCTCAGCTCCCAGGGAAAGCTGTCAGGGCGGGGCTGGAATGGTCCCGCTCAGCCAGAAAGTCTGGGTGTGGGGGTGGGGCTGTCTGAGACCCGCAGTCTGTAGCAGGCCTGGCTTCTTTCCACCCTCCCCAACTCTGCAGCTACTCCTGGGCCTCTGCCAGCAGGCCAGACCACAAGCCACCAGGCCTCCCCGGACTGTGGTGCCGGCGGGGAGGTTCCCTGCACAGGAACGCCACCTGGGTTGGGCGCACGGCCTCCTCCTGGGAGGAGGGTTGCCCTCTAGGACACGGATCCGCCCCTGGAGGCACACAGCCCTCAGTAGGCTGTTCACGTATAACCCTTCTGTGCCTCGGGCAATGCTAGCCCTTGGTGCAGGGGATCTGGTCTGCAGGTCCGACCTCTGGGTCCCAGAGTTCAAACTGTATTCCCACCAGGGAGAGGATTTCCGGTCCTAATTCACCCACAGGGAGCCCAAGCTGGGTCTATGTCTCTCAGCCTCTGAGTCAGCACCGTTTTCCTGGGAACACGGTGCCAGCAGCACCTGGGAGGGCGGGCTGGGTCCCAAAAGGGAAGGTCCCGTTCCCTGGAGGTGCCTCCGGCTGGTGGCTGTATTGTCTCTCTGGGCAGCTGCGGGTAGGGTCGGCGGAGGGGAGGAGGAGGCAATATGGCGCCTGCCGCACGGCTCGGGTCCGTGCACACGGAGGTGCCCGGAGGAAGTTGGGAACCTGGTGCCACGACTGCTACAGGCTCACCACTCTCCTAGACATCGGCCTGGGCAAAGAGTTTATGAAGAAGTCCCCAAAGGCAATCATAGCAGCAACAAAAATAAATAAATGGGACATGATCAAACTACAAAGCTTCTGCACAGCCAAAGAAATAGTCATGAAAGTAAACAGACAACCTACAGAATGGGAGAAAATTTTTGCATCCTATGCATCTGATAAGGGACTGATAACTAGAATATACTTAGAACTCACGAAAATTAGGAAGAAAAAATCAAATAACCCCATTAAAAAGTGGGAAAAGGACTTGAACAGAAATTTTTCTAAAGAAGACAGAAGAATGGCCAACAAACATATGAAGAAATGCTCAACATCTCTAATCATCAGGGAAATGCAAATCAAAACCACAATGAGATATCACTTAACCCCAGTGAGAATGGCCTTTATCAAAAAATCTCCAAACAATAAATGCTGGCGTGGTTGCGGAGAGAGAGGAACACTCCTACACTGCTGGTGGGACTGCAAACTAGTTCAACCTCTGTGGAAAGCAATATGGAGATACCTTAAAGCGATACAAGTGAATCTATCATTTGATCCAGCAATCCCATTGCTGGGCATCTACCCAAATGATGCAGTGACACTCTACAAAAAAGACACCTGCACTCGAATGTTTATAGCAGCACAATTCATAATTGCAAGGCTGTGGAAACAGCCCAAGTGCCCATCAATCCAAGAATGGATTAATAAAATGTGGTATATGTACACCATGGAGTACTATTCAGCTCTAAGAAACAATGGTGATATAGCACACCTTATATTTTCCTGGTTAGAGCTGGAACCCGTACTACTAAGTGAAGTATCCCAAGAATGGAAAAACAAGCACCAGATATATTCTCCAGAAAACTGGTATTAACTGAGTAGCACCTAAGTGGACACATAGGTGCTACAGTAATAGGGTATTGGGCAGGTGGGAGGGGGGAGGGGGGCGGGTATATACATACATAGTGAGTGAGATGTGCACCATCTGGGGGATGGTCATGATGGAGACTCAGACTTTTGGGGGGAGGGGGGGAAATGGGCATTTATTGAACCCTTAAAATCTGTACCCCCATAATATACCAAAATAAAAAAAATAATTAAAAAAAAAAAAAAGATCCATCAGGAAAAAAAAAAAAAGGAGATGTTGCAACTGATGCCACCGAGATTCAAGATATAATCTACAAATACTACAAAAACATTTACGTGCACAAACTGGAATATGAGGAGAAATGGACAAATTCCTAGAGAGACACATCCTCCCTAGGCTCAACCAGTAAGAAATAGAATTTCTAAACAGACCAATATCAAGAGCCAAAATAGAAACAGCAATTAAAAATCTTTTTAAAAAGAAAAGTCCTGGGCCAGATGGTTTCACACCCAAATTTTACCACATCTATAAAGAAGAACTGGTGCCTATCCTTCAGAAATTATTCCACAACATTGAGAAGTAAGGACACCTATCCAAGTCATTCTATGAAGCCAATGTCACTTTGATACCAAAGACATGAAAGGATGCAACAACAAAAAAAGAAAATTACAGACCAATATCACTTATGGATATAGATGCAAAAATTCTCAACAAAAAACTAGCTAACCAAATCCAGATGCTTATCAAGAAAATAATCCATCACGACCAAGTGGGCTTCATCCCAGGGATGCAGGGATGGTTGAACATATGCATCTATAAATGTAATTGTATACATAAACAAAAGCAAAAACAAAGACCATATGATCCTTTCAATAGATGCAGAAAAAGCATTTGACAAAATTCAACACCCTTTTATGACCATAACACTTAATAAAATAGGCATAGAAAGGGCATGCCTAAAAATGATACAAGCCATAGATGACAGACCCACAGCCAACATCATACTGAATGGGAAAAAATGGAAAGCATTCCCACTTAGAACTGGAACCAGGCAAGGTTGCTCACTATCTCCACTTCTATTCAACATAGTCCTGTAATTCTTGGCTATAGCAATCAGACATGAAAGTGGAATTAAACACATCCAAATGGGGGCAAAAGATCAAACTCTCACTCTTTGCTAATGATATGATATTATATTTAGAAAATCTCAAAGAATCAACCAAGATACTAATGGAATTGATAAATGAATTTGGTAAAGTCTCAGGATACAAAATCAATACACACAAATCAGAGGCACTCTTATATGCCACTAACAGTCAAATTGAGAACAAAATCAAACACTCAATACCCTTCACAATAGCAACAAAGAATATAAAGTACCTAGGAATATATTTAACTAAGGAGGTAAAAGACCTCTACAGGGAGAACTATGAAACACTGAGGAATGAAATAGCAGAGGACGTAAACAGATGGAAATCCATACCATGTTCAGGGATGGGCAGACTCAACATTGCTAAATGTCTATAATACCCAAAGCGATCTACATATTTAATGCAATTCCTTTTAAAATACCAACATCATTTTTCACAAATATAGAAAAAATAATTTTACACTTCGTTTGGAATAAGGGAAGACCCTGTATATCAGAGGTAATTCTAGGCAATAATAAAAGGGAGGTATCAATATGCCATATTTCAAACTATACTACAAAGCTGTAGTAGTTAAATCAGTTTGGTATTGGCTCAAAAATTTGGACATTGACTGGTGGGACAGAAGTGAGAACCCTGATATAATACCATCCTCATATAGCCATCTAATCTTTGACAAAGCAGACAAACATTCACTGGGGAAAAGAATCCTCATTCAATAAATGGTGCTGGGAAAAATGGGTAGCCACATGGAGAATGCTGAAGCAGGATCCACACATTTCACCTTCCACAAAAATCAACTCACGTTGGGTAACTGACTTAAACCTAAGGTATGAAACTATTAGGATTCTAGAGGAAAACGTTGGAAACACTCTCCTACACATTTGCCTAAGCAAAGAATTCATGAAGAAGACGCCAAAGCAATCACAGCACCAACAAAAATAAATAACTGGGACCTGATCAAACTAAAAAGCTTCTCCACAGCCAAGAAACAGTCATAACAGCAAACAGACAACCTACAGAATGGGAGAAAATTTCATATCTTACACATCTGATAAGGGGCTGATAACTAGAATCTATTTAGAACTCACAGAAATAGCAAGAAAAAAATCAAACAACCCTATCAAAAAGTGGACAAAGTACATGAACAGAAACTTTTCAAAAAAAGACAGAATAATGGCTAACAAACACATGAAAAAATTCTCAACACCTCTAATCATCAGGGAATTGCAAATCAAAACCACAATGAGATTTCACTTATCTCCAGTGAGAATGGCCTTTATCAAAAAGTCCCAAAACAATAAATGTTGGGATGGATGCAGAGATATAGGAACACTCCTACAATGCTGGTGGGACTGCAAACTAGTTCAACCTCTGTGGAAAGCAATATGGAGATACTTTAAAGCAATACAAGTAGATCTACCATTTGATCCAGCAATCCCACTAGTGGGCATCTACACAAAAGGACAAAGGACAATCTACCATAAAGGCATCTGCACTCGAATGTTTATAGCAGCACAATTCACAATTGCAATGCTGTGGAAACCACTCATGTACCCATCAATACATAAGTGGATTATTAAAATGTGGTATATGTATACCATGGAGTACTATTCAGCTCTAAGAAACAACGGTGATATAGCACCTCTTGTAGTTTCCTGGATAGAGCTGAAACTCATACTACTAAGTGAGGTATTCCTAGAATGAAAAAACAAGCACCACATATACTCACCGGCAAATTGGTATTAACTAATCAGCACCTAAGTGGGCACATAGGAATTACAATTATTGGGTATTGGGCAGGGGGGAGGGGGGAGGAGGTGATGGGTATACACATACATAATGAATGAGGTGTGCACTGTCTGCAGGATGGTCACACTTGAAACTCTGACTTGAGGGGTGAGGAGGGCAAGGACTTTATATGTAACCTTAAGATTTATACCCCCATAATATGCTGAAATAAAATAAAGTATTAAAGCAAAAAAGAAAATAAAAATATGCTTACCTTCAAAACAGTAAGAAAGATTTCCTTATAAAATAAATGTTTCCATAAGGAATGTGATTTCTAATGTGTATTATCAGAAGAATTAAATATTATATTAATTTAATAGGAAGAAAGAATAATCTGGAGCTCATAAAACATTTCATAGGCATAACAAAGATGATATTTTGAATGAAAAAATAGAGATAACTAAAAAGAAAGTACTATTGAATGCAGGGCAAGAGTAGTATTATTTGAGCCAGGCCAATGAGGAGATCAGCTGCTTGTCCCCACGGAGCCAAGGTCCTAAGATAGGGTTCACCACAGAGGATAAGGAAATTGATAGGCAACAGAGGGAAATAAAAGAATACACAGAGACTAAGGTATAGTTTATAGTTTTATATATACATAAAGATCAGATATAACACAGCGGGAAGTTCCTAGGGGACTGGCATATCTCCATAAACACCAGCAATATGGTTAGATTCATACAGGTTTTTATAATCACAGACATCAATTACCAGTTGTCAGGGTAACATATTTGCATATCATGGAATGCAGTTGCTAGGGGATACAGGTAGTGGGTTAGGGTCAAAAGTCCTCTAAAGGGGCTTCTAATTTATCTAGGTGAACAAACAGGTACAAAGTCTTTCAGGGGCTAGCTTCTAAGTTCTAAGAGGTAGTTGTCAATTAACAGAGGTAAAACAAAAGAGATAGTGACTCAATATTTCTTTTATTAGTTATGGTGGACTTAAAGGTAGACAGACAGGAGAGAGCAGGAAGCCCATCTCTAATAAAACAGGTTGTTTATAACCACCAGGGTGCTTCTCTGGGCAAAGTGCACTCATTGTCTCTGGCTCCCATCCTGTAGGCCATATTTGCCTTGCCTTGTCTTTCAAGACACAGGGAAGCTCACAGATTTTGAGATACCGGGAAGCCTTCCTGGAAAACATCTCTACCAGAGATTTGAGAGCTCTCCTTTGATAGCAGCCTCTAATAAGTGAACCATTGAGTCCACACATTCCTTCAGGGCAAACCCCTGCAAACTCCTGTTTCTGTCTTTAATATAGCAATATTGGATTATACAATAAAAGATGAGGTCTTATGAGCCACATCTCATTAATTCCTTAATCATATTTTCCCAATTATTGAATAGATATCAGACAAGCTACCCCTTTCCCTCAGGAATATTATTCAACAGAGGATACAATAGTTATCATAAAGATTTAAGTAAAACTATTAAGACTCAAGAATACCAACAGAAACATTAAAACTAGTTTTAAAAATAAGCATGCAAACCTTTACAAAGAAAATTATAATATGTTACTAACAGACATAAAATAGCACATGAAATATATGGAGACATGTAGCATGTTCCTAGGTAAGAGGACACAAGATGATAAATATGACAATAACCTGGAAATTATAACATAAATTCATGGATTACCAAAACAAAATCCTGATAGAATATATTATATAACTTGAAATATGTATTCCCAATTTATACACTGGAGAAAAGAATCTCTTTTTAATAAATGGTGCTGGGAAAACTGGATAGCTACATGCAGAAGATTGAAACTAGATCCTCACCTCTCACCTCTCATAAAAATTAATTCAAGATGGAAACAGGCTTAAACCTAAGGCATGAAACCTTAAGAATTCCAGAAGAAGATGTTGGGAAGACCATTTCAGATATTGGTCTAGGCAAAGAATTTTTGAAGAAGATCCCCAAAGCAATCACGGCAGCAACAAAAATAAGCAAATGGGATCTGATCAAATTAAAAAAGATTTTGCACAGCCAAGGAAACTATCATTAGAGTGAATAGAGAGCATACAGAATGGGAGAAAATATTTGCTCTCTAAACATCCAATAAAGGGCTGATAACAAGAATCTTTCTAGAACTTAACAAAATCAACAAGAAAAAAATCAAACAACCCCATCAATAAATGGGCAAAGGAAATTAACAGAAACTTTCCCAAAGAAGACAGAATAATGGCCAGGAAACCTATAAAATGCTAACATCTATAATGATTAGATAAATGCAAATCAAAACCATAATTACATATCACCTAACCCCAGTGAGATTGGCCTCAATCAGAAAATCCCAAAACAACAAATGCTGGCGAGGATGTGGAGAGACAGGAAAACTCTTAAACTGCTGGTGTGACTGCAAAGTAGTGCAACTTTTTTGGAAAAGAATTTGGAGATACCTCAAAGAGCTAAAAATAGAAATACCATTCCATCCATCAATAGCACTATTAGGCATCTACCCAAAAGAGCAAAATACATTCTATAATAAAAAAATCTGCACCCAAATGTTTATGGAAGCACAATTCACTCTTGCAAGGATGTGGAAACAACCCAAATGCTTGTAATTCATGAGTGGATTATTAAGATTTGGTAATATGTATACAATGAAATACTACTACTCAATAATAAGAAACAACAGTGATCTAGCACCTCTTATATTTTCTTGGCTAGAACTTGAGCCCATTATCCGAAGTGAGGTATCACAAAATCAGAAGAATAGGCACCACATGTATTTGCCATAAAATTGGCACTAACTGATCAACACTATAGTGATCACACAGTGGTAATATTCTCCGGGGATTAGGGGGGTTGGGGGAGTAAACTCATAACCAATGGACGCGGTGAGTATTGTAGAGGGGAAGGGCATGCCTCTAATCCTCACTTTGGTGAGGCAAAGAGATAAAATCTGACAAAATGTTTGTACCCTCATAATATCCTGAAATAAAAATAAAAAATAAAATAAAATAACCATTATTTTAAGGAAAAAAAAGAAAATTTGAAGTGTAGAAAAAATTAAGGCATATTCCAGGGATAATTGGCCAATTAGATATAAAAAATCTATTCTAGAGCTACAGCCATCAGTATAGTAAAAAATGGCACAGAAAGTTGAGGAAATTCGATCAGTAGACAAAGTGACATTCCAAAATCACACAAAAAAAATTAAAGTGTTCACACATTTACCCAGGTTCAGAAGAAAACAGAATTCCTTTGTCTGGATGTAGAAAATAAAAATATAAAAAAAAATGTTCTTAGTCATCATCATTCCTCAAATAAGTTTTTACACTAAAAAGACTGTGCTACCAGAAGAATTTACAGGCAAGTTAAAAAATATCACTTGTCTCACATTTAGAGGATCACCAAAAATCAATTTACTTTTATATATATATCTAGGGATTTGCTCACAATGGACATTTTATATAGTGGGAATAATATAATATATGGCCTTTTGTGTTTGTCTTCTTTCACATATCATAATATTTTCAAAGTTCATTGATGTAGCACATGTCAGTATTTCATTCCTTTTAATCATTAAATATTATTTCATTGTTTCGATATGCCACATTTTGTGTGTCCATTCATCTGTTCATGGTCAGGTAAATTATTTCTACTTTTTACCTATCATAAGTAGTACTCACAGGAATATTTATGCATAAGATTTTATTTGGACATATATTTTAGCTTATCTTGGGTATTTACCTAGATGGGATTGCTGGTCATATGGTAACCATGTTTAACACTTTGAGGAACTACAAGACTTTGTTTTGAAGTGCTTGTAATATTTTACATTCTCAGCAGCAACATCTTCTCCACATCCTTCCAAATAATTATTATTGTCTGAGTTTTCTGTTTGTTTTCATTTTTTTAGCTGTTATATAGGTTGTAAAGTGGTAGTTAATTGTGGTTTGAGTTTGCATCTCTCTAATGATTAATGATGTGGAACATCTTTTCATGTTCTTACTGGCCATTTGCATAAATTATTGGAAGAAATGTCTATTCAAGTCCTTTTCTTGTGCTTTTAAAATTGGATTGTCTTCTATATTGTTGAGTTGCAGGTATTCTTTATATAATCTGGATAATAGGTTCTTATCAGATTAATTTTTACAACAATTTTCTCCTATGGGTTATCTTTTCACTTTTTTTACATTGTCTTTGAAGCACAAAATAGTTTTAATTGTGAAAAAGTTTAATTGATTATTTATTTATTTGGTTCCTTGTGCTTTAGGTGTCATAACAAGAAACATTTATCTAATTCAAACTTACACAGATTTATTTATATGAAGCATTTTGACACACTGGGTCACTCCCTCCTCCTGGCAACACTTTATTAAGTTGGCCTCCAAGACAGCATTTTCTCTGAGTTTTCTACTTAAGTCACTGATTTCTTTTCAGTCTTTTTTGCTGATTCCCCTCTTCTCTGTTGTTTTAATGTTAGAGTGCCCTTGGCTTCAGTTCTATCATCCCTTCTCTTTTCTTTATGTGTACATACTCACTACATGAATCAATATTTACAGTCTGATGGTGATACATGCCATCTGTAAGCTAATATCAACTAACTTTATATTTCTAACTGAAACCTCCCATCTGATCTCTGGAGGATAATTGCCTGCTCATCATCTTCATTTGTATGTCTCACAGTAATATCACATTTAATTTATCTCCTATTCAACTCCACAATCTTCTTTAACTGGAGACCTCCCCATTTCAATTGATGGACATCTTACTCATCAATAAATCCTATAAACACTCTTCCTAAAAAATATATAGTAAATAATATTTTTAACTGGCAAGTCAGATAATGAGATTACTCTGCAGTTCCAAACCTAGGTTGCTCCCCCACTGATCTTGGATTAAAAACAAGTCATTGCAATGGCTTCCAAGGCCCTATATGAACTAGTGTTCCTTTATCTCTCTGACTTCAACCCTAAAGACTCTCCCTGGCTCAGTGCACTCCAACCACACTGGCCTCCTTGATGTTCTTACAACCAAAAAGATACTATTCTGTCTTAGAGTATTGGCACAGGATGTTACTTAGGCTTGCTTTTCTGTGTTCATTCATATTATCCCACTTTCACATCATTCGTATGTTCTGGCAGGTTTCCTCAAAAATCACCTTGTCATTGAGGACTTTTTTGATCACTTGAATCTTGCAACCTGTACCTATACCATAACTCTAGATCCCCTTTACCCTTGATATGTATTTTCCCCTTGATCTACATCTTTTATCATTTTATAATGACATATAATTTACTTATGTTTCTGTCCTCTCCTTGAACTTAGAATGTAAGTTCCAGAAAAACAAATATTCCTGGTTGTTTTGCTTAATGATGGCATATGATTGGCACCAGTAAATATTTGTTGAATGAATATCAAGTGACACTGTGTAGCTATTGTAATTAAAACAATTGAATATCTGGTTCAAGAAGTGATGGAAGGATCACTGCAACAAAATTGAAAGCTTAAATGTTGCCAGGCCAAATTTCATATTAGAAAAAACAAAAAAAAAAAAAAGTAAAGTTAAAAACTTCAACTTCCTAGCATTTACCGAAATAAATTTCACATGGGTTAAAGAATGGATATATAAAATATGAACTGTAAAATCCCACTGATCCAGAGAGAGACATATACTATCTTTTTAAAGGAAAGAAAGCAAATTGCAGAAAAATGATTTTGTAGAATGGGCCCATATTTGCATAAACAAAAACAAGAGGGAAAAAAAGTCTTATGTGTATACATCTCGTTAGTAGATGGTTGTTTGAGCAAAGACAACAAACAGTATGAAGGGGAAAACTTGGAATTTTCTGTAACGATTGAGCCAGTGTATGGGGATTAACTACTAACCTTTTTTCTTTATATAGTTGTGCATTGTCTCAGATATTAGAATAAGCAAGTGGTATTTTTAAATAACATTTTCATGTAGTTTTTTTATTAAAGTAAACTTAGCTCCTACAACTTATATGTCCTGTGACATTTAACAAAGTCTTCAAGTCTCAACCTTTCCAATGTGTAAGAAAGGGATAATTCCTGTCATTATAAATGTTAATAACAATCATGATAATGACAATTACTGACATTTCCTGAGTTCTAACTGACATTTGAGGTGCTTCCTAAGAACTTTTACTTGGCTCTCCTCATTTATTCTGCATAATGAACTAATGACAGATAATATTCTTACTTCTGCCTCAAAGATCTGTCAACAAGATTAAATGAGCAACACACACGAGAATAGTTCTGTAAAATGAACACAACCAAGAAAAAGAAGTCATTACATGGTTTTAACATGTAGTCACACATCTAACAAAAAAATTTATTAATAAAAGTTTGTTTAGTCCTTGAGACCTTATATACTTGGCTCTCAGAATTTGAGCATTCTGAACAACCCAATATATTGGCTAAGTTTAATAACTACTATAATATCACCATGTTGTCCAATGTGGTAGCCATTAGCCACATATATCTATCAGCACTTGAAATGCAGCTAGTAAAATGAAGATGTACTGTAAGTATAAAACACATCCCAGATTCCGGGCATTACGTATAAAAAATAAAGTGAAACATCTCATTAATATGCTTTTTACATTGATTACATGTTAAAATTATAGTATTTTATATGTATCGAAGTAAATAAAATAGATTATTAATATTTCCATGTGTTTCTTTTGTATTTTTTGTTGTAGCTACTAGAAAATTTAAAATTGCATATATGGCTCACATTGTGTTTCTGCTAACTAGTGATGCTTTATACTGACTTGTTTCTAGTGAGCTTTTAGATGGCTACTAGGCCATCCCTTGATCAGTTTGCATCAAGTCCCTGCGAAGCACTTACTTAAGGGATCACTTCTCAGAATATAGTTGCAAAAGATTAAATTAAAAGGAATGGTAGTGTTGGTGGCATGGGGAATTTGGTGTAAACTCAAAAGCAAGGAGATTGAGAAACTTTTCAGTTTCATAATTCATAGATAACATTTAATGAATGTGATGATCCATTGTTTATTGCCTATGCTGTTGGAATACGTCTAACAGGTACTATTACCAATATAGAACATTCAATAGCATTCATAGAAAAACTATGAGAACTACTAGCAAACCATTTCTGAAAGTTGGGCAGAAAAATGAGAAATACAGAGTTACACCTACAGTTTTCTTGTATTCCAATAGTTACCAACTAGAATATACAAAGTGGAAAAAACACTGCTCAGAGTAAATTTGTCATTAAGATTTCAGGACATATATTGGGAAAAATTCAAAGCTTTATTTAAAAAAAGATGCTTTGAATAAATGGATGGGAATTTTCAATACCAGATACTAAATTCTGGATCAAGGCAATATAGTCTTCTATTAACTAAAAAATTCAGAGATATCATTATAAAGAACTGGTAGTTGCAACAGAATAAGACAAA
Source organism: Microcebus murinus (assembly GCF_040939455.1). Classification (NCBI taxonomy): domain Eukaryota; kingdom Metazoa; phylum Chordata; class Mammalia; order Primates; family Cheirogaleidae; genus Microcebus; species Microcebus murinus. The sequence continues at coordinate 72,315,024 of NC_134136.1, read as the reverse complement.
TACTGTATTTGTTGTGGAAAAATTTTAAAAAATGTGTTTCTTTTCACATACCCAAATACATTCTACATAGGTTGATAAATTGAATTTTAAAATGTCTATGGGGCATAACCATAGAGTAATATTAAGTGAGAAATTGATATGAACACTACTCACAACAATATAGCAAGACCAAATTAAGGGCCTTAATGTATTTGAATAACCAGAGGAGGGGAGAGGAGAAAAGGGGAGGAAAGAAAAGGAGAGGAGAGGAGAAAGAGAAGAAAGAGGAGGGGAAAGAAGAGAGGAGAGGAAAGGAGAGAGAGGAGAGAAGAGAAAGAAGTGAGAAGGGAAAAAGGATAGGAACCAAAGGAAGAGAGGGAGAATAGAAAGAGAGAAGGAAAGCAGGGGGAGGGAAGTGGAAGGGGAGAGGAGAGAAGAGAATATGAGGAGAGGAGAAGAGAAGAGAGGAGAGAAAAAGGAGATGGGGAAAGAAAAAGAGGGAATGGTTAGATAAATAAGAGTAATATTAAGAAGCATTTTTCAAATATTTGCTACACTATCAGACACTGTAGTGAGTGCCTTTACAAGGACTATCTCATATATTTATGTACTGTGCATTACATAAAGACAGTGTATACCTTTATAACTGTATTATATTATTATTTTTAGTTCTTATTTTCATTGTGAGGACAAAATGAGGCAACAAATATGAAAATACTTTATAAACAGTGAACTGATATAAAAAGATAAGGGATGATTATAGCCTTGCTTCTAGATCTAACTGAAAATGTTACATATACTTTCTCTTACTTAGGAGCTGCCTACATACCAAGATGTAAGTATCAGGGATAAGCCCCTTAGAGCCTAAATTTCAACTCCAGTGTTCAATCACAATTTTTTCTTCTGATAGATATATTCTCTAGTGCCTTTGGGTTCTGGGAAACCCTGGGGGAGCCAACAGAAGGGACCTTCCTAATTCCAACCATGTAGTGGAAAGTCCCTGTGATCTTAACAACAGAGATGCACACCCAAGTCTAAAGAGAGGAGTGGAGGGATGTGACTGAGGGGCCCAGCCCCAAGCAAGACTTTAGTCTCACTTTCTCTGTGTTGGCAACATGTAGCCCTACCTGTTAGTGAAGATACAGTTCATACAGTTGAAATATTGAAATGCATTTCATAAATAAATGCATTTCAATCCACATAAAAGATAAAATTATCTTGCTGAAAACTCAAGAACATCAAGTGAAAATCTGAGAACTCAAATGATCGGTCAGCAAGGTAGGCAGATAGAAAAAAGGCAAAAGTGAGCACCCTATAAACAACGAGCATTTGAAAATCGTCCTTCACAACAGAAATAAAAGATAATAAACATTTTAGTAATAAGTCAATTAAGATTTGTCCAGAACATGAATGAAGAAAACATCAAAACTATCAGGAGGGTTTAAAAGCAGTAAATAAATAATAATGCACACGAGCCCTCCTCATGTTGCCTGGCATGACTAGATTTCCTCCAGTATCAATTGCTCTCAAATCAAATGCTACGGTTAAAGTCATTACATTTAAAACAATTATTAGTACTCTATGGTATACATATACCACATTTTATTAATCCATTCTTGGATTGATGGGCACTTGGGCTGTTTCCACAGCCTTGCAATTACGAATTGTGCTGCTATAAACATTCGAGTACAGGTGCCTTTTTTGTAGAGTGTCATTTGATTTTTTGGGTAGATGCCCAGTAATGGGATTGCTGGGATTCAGCTCTAAGAAACAACGGTGATATAGCATATCTTATATTTTCCTGGTTAGAGCTGGAACCCATACTACTAAGTGAAGTATCCCAAGAATGGAAAAACAAGCACCAGATATACTCACCAGCAAACTGGTATTAACTGAGTAGCACCTAAGTGGACACATAGGTACTACAGTAATAGGGTATTGGGCAGGTGGGAGGGGGGAGGGGGGCGGGTATACACATACATAATGAGTGAGATGTGTACCATCTGGGGGATGGTCATGCTGAAAACTCAGACTTGTGGGGGGAGGGGGTAAAGGGCATTTATTGAAACCTTAAAATTTGTATCCCCATAATATGCCAAAATAAAAAAAAGAAAAAATAAATAAAACAATTATTAGACCAAACGACATTAAATCTCATCTGCAACAATAAATTAGTTAAACAAAATCATGAAGTTACCCACAAAAGAGGAGTAATCAGGGAAACTTGCCTGGGAAAATTGTTTTGTAAAATGATGATATTGAAAATGCCATCAGGGAGACTTCAGTATTGACACAAACAAAGGAATGAGAACCAAGAGCTTATATGAAACTGGGAAAATTGCGTATTTGTAGGTGAATCTCAGGAACAATATAATCCTTGCATCTCGCCAAAATTATCCAAAAACTTTTCTGAAAAAAAATCCAAACAAATTCTGCACAGGATTAGGATTTGGACTTTAAAACATGAAACCTAAAAAGTCTCAGACTGTGGCTCCAAAATAATAAATGAGCACATGAAAGTCAAATTCACCATAAATATAAAGTTCTTTTTATCTATAAATAAAACAACAAAAACAAACAAACAAAAAAAACAACCTTCCTCTGGAAGGATGTCCACAGGGTTCTCTTAAGCTATCAGAGCAAGTTGTAGAGCAACAGAAGAGCCTGAACCTGTCATGGGCTGAGGAAGTTTCTGAGTTGCCTGTGGCTAGGAGTGAGGGAGGATGCCCAAGGGCAGGCGGGGCTTTACAGCTGGGTTTTCAGGAGGCGGCAATGGAGAGCACTGCCAGGCAAGACCACTCGATTTCCCCTTGTACATCTTTGCAGAATTTCACTGGTCTGGATGAGCAAATGATAATTTTGTAAGTAAAACACCAGTAAAAATACAGAGTAAAATAAACATTAACTCATCATGTACTTTAAGGCCCTCAAATTCTCTGTCTCAAATATTCCCTCTCTAAAAATCAGATAAGCCCTGCTATTTGAAAAACAATTTACCAGGAATTGTATAGAACCCTTATAAATAAACCTATAAAATGATGTTGAGGAATATAACAAAACCTTGCATCAATGGATATATCCACATTTCTGTATGGCAAGATCCTGTATTGTAAGATGATGTTTTTTTGTTATCTCATTGACAGTTTAGGAAAACTACATTAAAAACCTCATAACATGTGATAATTTGGGACAGTGCTGTCCAAGAAATATTTCTGCAATGACAGAAATGTTTTATATCCACACTGCCTAATACACAGCCACTAGCCATTTCTGGTTATTGAGCACTTGAGATGGAACTAGATTGTATTTGGTTTAAAGTAAATTCAAATTTAGTCATGTGGTGAGTTCAGGTTTGGAAAATTCTTTCATGAAATCAAATTAAAGAGTAGTGAGACATTTCTCATATTGGATAATAAAATGGAAATTAAAAACTACCAAATTAAAACTGTATGGTTCTTTGGTTCGAGAATGTGCAAAATTGAAACAAATACTATATTAAGATCAAATGCTCCCACTTCCCCCATAATATGCTGAAATGAAAAAAAGATCAAATGTTGTTGGGAAAATTATATATTTGTGGAAAATTAAACTGTTAAATCAGCACTTCACAATTTACACTCAATACATTTTATATAGGCTAAAATGTTGAATTTTAAAATATATTACAAGGTAGATCTATTGATCTGGAAAGACTTTCATGATACATATTAAGTGAGAAAAAAATAGAAAAGTTAAAATTCATAGCATGCTTGCTGTTTTTAAAAGGAAACAAACTTTAAAGATTACTTGTGCATTGGTATAGACAGAGAGGTCTCTGTCAGAATTGAGGTGTGCAAAAGTGTGGGTAAGCACATCCTGGGGTGCATATTTGTAGGAGGGGAGTGGTGTTGAGGTAAGTGTGCATATGGAATACTTCTTATTTTGTATCTATTTATCTGCTTAGTTTCAGACTGGTCTCAGAGCTGCCCACAATGGATGCCTTTAAGGGTGTGTGAGAGGGATGGGGAGCAAGTGCTCCAGAGATCCTCACTCTGTCTTGGTATCTTTGTTCTCTTTGTCCACTCATTTGAGCACATGTAACTTCTCTCATCAAAACATTTATTTCTAAAACTTCAAGAAAATGCAAGTCTTTTATCTTCTCTATTACCATTAACTTCTCCAACTTTAAGTGTTCAAATATTGAGAAAGAAAATGCTATCTGCTATTGAGAACAATCGTGATAGTGAGGATTTACTGAGCGCTTTCTCCAGGTCAGACACTGATGTGGATAAGGGTTCTCTCCTCAAATCTTTGCAACAGCCCATGCACCAGATGTACTAATTACTTCACCTCCCTTACTGAGTTCTCACTCAGATCAAGAGTGAACCCACCTGAAAATACTTTGATAAATTGCAAATTAATCAGCATGCTAAGAAATTACATTACCAACACATGATTCCAATTCTACAGCCAACATCTCCCAATAATGTTGCTTTGCTATGGAAAGTCCACATACCTTATGCTATGTGTGAGTACAGGGAACAACCCTTCTTTAATTGTTGCAGTTTGAGGCTCTACTAATAGTACTGGCATTCACTATAACCAAAGGATCTCCAGGACATTTGGGGTTTCATTTGGAGAGGGAGTGCCCCCAGAAATGATACTCCCTGACTCATGATATATGGTAATGTGTATGAAGTGTGTATAAGGATGTAGTGGGTGTTATTTTTTAAAAATATTTATTATTATTAAATATATGATATTCACTTAATTTATCTACTTAGCAATCCAAAGATAATGAATTGAAAACTATGACAATTATTAAGATAGTTTAATCAAGTGGGTAGAAACATATAAATATCTACATGCCTACCTATATATAATCTCCTAAAGACAAGCAGTTATTTTAGTAAATGTGATAAAGTAATTTATGAAAGGAAAAATAATTAAATCCACAGGGAATAAACATATAAGAAATCATTCTAAATTTACAAGGAGAAATCACAAGTATTTCCTAAGGTATATAAAAGGAAAGGTGAATGACTAGATAAATACTCATATTACTGGAAGGGAGCATTTGATATTTGTAATGATTTTTCTCCCTAACTCAGTGTATGTTTTATGGTAATTATATTAGAATAATCCTCCTTGGGTGGATTTTTATTCCCTGAATTTGACAAAGTGGTGGTCAATTCATCCAGAATCATACAAGGGTAAGTAGTCTGATAGAATCTCAAAAGGTGAGACTAATGAAGGGCATTTAGCACACCAGGCACTAATTGGCATTTTACAGTCAGAATAATTATCCCAGTGAGGTCTGGGCTCACACACTGACAGGTCAATCAAACCCTAGCAATGAAGGAATATCTAGGGAAATATCACAGCACAGTGTCACTTTACATACCATGCAACCAAATGATGCAGTAATATGATTTAAACAGCTTACTTTTAGAACTATAAATCTACTAAAACTTTGACAGGGATTATACAAAGTCGTTTTAAGTGAGGAAAGAATGTTTCTCTTTAGCATGTAAAGTATTAATATGATAGCAGTTTAAGCAAGAGTTGTAGCTAAGCCCTATGAGATGGAGATCTGTGGACAGTTATCTCTGTCCCCTGGGGGAATGGCACAGTATCAGATGATTGATTATATGAGGACTTCCCCATTTCATCTTCCCAGCAAACCTTCGAGCAGATGCAATTATTACTTCTGATTCAGTGGGGTATAGTTCAGATCACATGAGGAAGCCAGGAAACCATAATTAAGCACACAAAGTTAAGGATGGTTATCATTTTAATATCATGTCTCACAAAATATATTCACCAATGATATCTAGACTTCCTGTATGGAATCTCCAGAAGTATCAGGATGTGGGTTATGAGTAAACCTGCTAATAAGCTGGGCTTAACCCCTGTGGTTACATTGCCAAACAGTCAACCACAATGTTCCTGAGAGTGAGGCTTCCATGTGTCTCTCAGGGAAAATCTGGGCCAGTTGGCAGCAACATCCTATCAAACTGTTTACCTCAAGGTCCAGATGCCAACGCAGAACCAAACAATCAGGTCACTGCCCAGAGAGGAATGGTCATCAAAGGAAGGGGTCGGCTTGTTCTCTGTGGCAATGTCTAGCACTTAAAGATAATGATGGGTTTTTAATGCTGCACTGTATTAAATGTACAGAAAGTATTATCTATTTTAGGCCCTGTGATACAACAGTGAACAGACAGATAAAGTTTTAATGCTTACCAAAACATATAACATGCCTGCCACAAAGTAAATGTTATATGATATTTGTTAAGAGTAATAAATATAAAAGTTATATAGAAATCAGTATTTTACTCATAAACTAGGGAAAATCCATCAGAAAATGGAAAAAAAAGAAGCAATTTGTGACAGTGAAAAAATCTAAAATTCATAGAATAAATTCTTCAGCCACATTTGTTCCAGTGGTATAAAAAAAGATGACTAAAATTTGCTGTAGAATGTAAGAGAAAAGTTGAGTAAGTGGATATTTATTCCAAGAATTTTCCTAAAAGGGAAACTGAAACTAGAAAGATGTTGATTTTTCTTTTAACTATTTCATTTTTATTATATTTCAAAATATTAAGGGAGTACAAATGTTCTTGCTACATGGATAGCTTTTGTAATGCTTGAGTCAGGACTATATCTGTGCCCATCACCCGAACAGTGTTCATAGTACCTGTTAGGTAATGTTTTTGCCCCTCCCCTCGATCTTCCTCCCCCCTGCTTGACCTCCAATGACTTTTACTTCCCTCTGTGCACACGTATGCCCATTGGTTAGTTATAATTTATTAGAGAGTACATGTCGTGTTCATTTTTCCATTTTTGAGATACTTCACTTAGCATTATGGTCTCCAGTTTCATCCAAATTGTTGCAAAAGGCATTTATTCATCTGTTTTTATGGCTGACTAGTACTCCATGATATACATATACCATATTTCTTAAATCTCTCATTAATTGATAGGCACTGAGGTTGATTCCACATCTTTGCAATTGTGAATTGTGCAGCAATAAACATGCAAATGTGGTTGGCTTTTAGATAAAATGACTTATTTTCCTTTGTGGAAATATCCATAGTGGGAATTCTGGACCAAATGGTAGGTCTGCCTTTTTAGTTCTTTAAGGAATAGCCATATATTTTTCTATAGAGGTTACACTAATTTGCAGTCCCACCAACAATGTGTAAGTGTTCCTTTGTCTCTGAATCCATGCTAGCATCTATTGTATTGAGACTTTTTAATATAAAAGCCACTGCAACTGCGGTAAGGGGATATCTCTTTGTGGTTTTAGTTTGCATTTCCCTGAGGATTAGTGACATTGAGCATTTTTTCATGTGTTTGTTGGCCATTTATCTATCTTCCTTTGAAAACCTTCTGTTCATGTCTTTTGCCCACTTTTTAATGTTTTTTTTTTTTTCTTGCTGATTTGTTTGAGTTCTTGGTGGATTCTGGATATCAGTCCTTTATCAGATGCATAGTTTGCAAATATTTTCTCCCATTTTGTAGGTTGTCTATTTACTCTGCTGATTATTTCTTTGGGTGTGCAGAAGCTTTTTAATTTAATCAAATGACACAAACAAATGAAAAAACATATCATGCTCATGGGTTGGTATAGTCAACATGGTTAAAATGTCCATACTACCCAAAGTGATTTACAGATTCAATTCAATCCCTATGAAAATACCAAAATCATATTTCAAAGATCTAGAAAAATAATTCTACACTTGGTTTGGAGCCAGAAAACAACCTGAATAGCTAAAGCAATCTTAAGCAAAAAGAAAAAATCTGGAGACATCACATTATCAGACTTCAAACTATACTACAAGGCTCTAGTAACCAAAAGAGCATGATATTGGCACAAAACTAGGGATATAGACCAATGGAACAGAACAGAGAACCCAGATATAAAACCATCTACATACAGCCAAATCATATTTGACAAAACAAGCAACAATATACACCAAAGAAAAGAAGCCCTATTCAATATATGGTGCTGGGAAAATTGGATAGCCGCAGAAGAATGAAACAGGACACCTACCTCTCACCACTCACCAAAATTAATTCAAGATAGATAAAAATCTTAAATTATTTTTCACATTTTTGAGTTATAAAGTAATGTTTTGAATTCCCAATGGAAAACTTTTTGGGGGAGTTTGACAAGGAAATGTTAAAGCTATCTGCAAGACAACCAAGAACACCTGGTTGGGGAAGGCAAGTAAAGAATACACCTTAATGGTTTCTTACATATAATGTAATTGTATGGCAATTACAATGAACCCCTTTGTGGTCTTGTCCCAAAACTTAATTAGTATGTACTATTAATTAAGGTGAGTAATTTGCATATTTTGGAAACAAGAACTTGTTAAAACCTCTCTTTATGCAGACCCCAAAATGCATTCAAAATTGATTAACAAATTACAGTTTGATTTGAAATCACAATCATCTACTGACCCAAAACATTCTCCATGACCTAGCATGGAGAATGAGACAGTGAGAAAATTAGACTACCAAGTTGAAGAAGAATCTACATAAAATGGTCCCTTTTTTGTCTTATCCACTGACAATCAAGCTTCCTTCAAACACTGCAGATGTTAGAGCATTCAATTGTGTCTCAGTATCCGGCTTGAAGAAGAAAATTATTATGGAAATATTGGTGTCAGACATTAAAACTGCTCATTTCACTCATTTCACATAAGTAGGAATCGGGGTCAGGTGGGTGAGAAAGTTAAAGACTTTTATTCATTTTTGCATGGTTTTGACAGCTGCAATTAGCATGTACTATTTCTTCAAATTAAAGCATTTCAGTAGAGATTTTTTTAAAGATAAATAATGTGGCAACTCAAACAAGGCATGAACTTCTCCAAGCCTCAAGTTCTAGAATCTGCAAAAATGAGGTCCTATCTGCTTTTAAGAATAACAATGTGCTCACACTGCACATATCCCAAGTCCATGTTCATGAGGCAGACACTGTCCCCAGCACCATTTTGCCCTTTACTGTGACAGCAATCCTATGAAAACATAGTGTTTTCACCTCAGAGGGGCCATAGAGCAAATGGCACAGCATAGACTCCGAAGCCAGACAGCTGGGGCCCAATCCTGGCCCCTAACACTCATTAGCTCAGTAACATTAGGAAAGATGCCTGTATTTTCTTTGCCTCAGTTTCTTCATTTGTAAAATAAAGTACAATAATAGTACCAACATCTCCAAGCACTGTCGTGAGGACCATATGGGTTGATGTATGTAAACACTGGGAACAGTGTGAGGTGAATGATTCCTGTCTTGAAGAGTGTGTTATTACCATACCACCTCATGAATTTTCTGTGAGGAACATATGAGGTAATGTTTTTAAAAATATTTGTATAAATTGTAAATCTACACATACTGCTGCTGATATTATATTCCCTACTGAGTAGAATACAGTGTATGGTTCGGTTTTAGTTATTTATTGCATTGAAAACCAAAAATTAAGTCAAAACGTACCAAACAATTTCTGTTCAACATCGTTTCATAATTTAGGTCCTGTTTTCTGAATCTTTCTGTTTCTTTTTTCATTAATAGATACTCATTAAAAGGGTAAGATCAAAACTAGAATGAACATGAATTATGAACTTTTTATTAAAAAATTATGTACCCCTCTGTCATAACCCCAACATAAAAAATTCCACTTGAATAGCCTGAACAAGGAGAATCTATAATTTTAGTCTGATACTTATTTTTACACTTTGTAGTCACCAAATGAAGAAGTGCTTGGACTGGATCACACAGAGCATTAGGAAAGCTCTGCTACTCTAGAAAACAGCTATGAACATGTCTATGTATGTGTCAATACAGGAATGTCTCGCAGTGTCACTTATTGGATTCTGTCTCACTCTCTGTCACATGCACCTAGTCCTAGTGTTGAAGAGGTGTCCATGCCACATGCCACAGAGGACGTTTTTTTGGAGCACTGGTGTCCATTTTATAGCTTGATATCTGAAAGTCACAGCCCACTGAGTCACATATATGTCCCAACTCTTTAACAAAATTAATGCTAACAATTTATTGAGAGCATACAGAAAACCAAGGACTTTTCTATGTGCTTTGCATGACTATCACCTTCAATGTGCACAATTAGAGATGAACAATCTTAGAGATGCACAATTAAGGTTAAGGAAATATTGGTCCCATCGTAAATGACAAAGCCAGGTTCTGACCCTAGTTCTCCCTGACCACTAAACATGTGTCCTATACATTCAGTGCATGTAATACAATTGTTCTTTTCTCTCTCTTCTCCCTCTCCTTTCACCATTGTTGTCACAGTAATCCTCTTATGCATGCTTCCTTTGTTTCACAGATGAGATACCTCAGTCATGAATGGACAAGGGTCTCACCCAAAGCAATAGGATGACTTAGAATAGATTAATAATAACAATTTAAAGATGCAAACAACTTTACCAAAAATGCTTACAATGTACCAAGGATTTTTCTAAGTTGTTCACACCCATGTATTCATTCAATTCTTACAAGAACCCTATGAGGTAGGAGCTGGTATATACAACCTATGTTACTGAGAAAGAAACAGAAGTTTAACAACTGTCTTGATATCTCACAGTCAGGAAGCCATAGAGCTGTTACTTGAACTCAGGCAGTCACTGCCCAGGGTCCCTGATTTCAGTCACATGACTACAGTACCTCGGTCCTCTCATTCCTGTGAACTTGAATAAGAGACAATAGAAATTATTCAACCTGAAGAATGGAGAAAGGGGAATTAAAAAAAATGGACTTAGCCTTGATCACTTTTATGGCAATATCAAGCAGATTAACACACATGTAATTGTAGTCACTGAAGGAAAATAGAGAAAAAAAAATGGGATACAGGTAAATATTAGCTGAAAACCTCTGAAATATGATCAAAAGAAGATAACTGTAGATATAGATACCTTGGAAAATCCAAAGAAGGATAAACATAATGCATATTGGCATGATCATCTTGTCTATTACAGGAACTCATATGTGCATTCATTTTGAGCCTCCCCTCATGAATTCTGTCACTGCAATCCTACCTACAAGATATCTCTTGCATTCACGCTGAATTCTCATTTCCCAAAGCCTATATTATTTTGATAATGTCCTAACAAGTCTCCCTTATTTCACTCTCTCTCCTAACCTGCCCTATTGGCACACTGTCAATTTAATCCTTCCAACTCTCAGTTATCCATCTATATATTCACTTTGTGAACCAATATTTGAGTGCCTATCATGTATCCTACACTATTCATGTTTTTTTGTTTGTTTGTTTGTTTGTTTTTACTATTCATGTTTTAAACACAAAGGGATATGGAAATGAAAAAAAACAGGTTCTGCCTTTATGGAGCTTAGATAATACTATTGGGAGACAGACGACAGTAAAGGCATCAGGTACTTCCTTTCCTAGGGAAACATTTATTTTTATTTGTCTAATGTGGTTTGTTACTGCAAAATAGCATGTCTTGTTATTACTTTTCATGTGAGCCAATGATGACAGGAGGTTGCAGTTCCATAATGGTTGATATGAAAGTTGTTGTTTTTTTTCCCTGGGAAGCCTGTGAATTTATCAAGCTGTTTAAAAAACTTTGAAAACGTATAAATAAAATTAAATTTCAAAAATATTAATTTGACCCAGTTAAATAATTACTTAATGTAACAGTTAATGAAACACTTGAATATTTAAAAAAATGAGCACAGAGTTTCTTTGGCTATGTTTTAAAGAAGAAAGAATGTTATTCCTCAGTGGTTCTTTATCTCATGAGGTCCAAAAGTGGAGCTCATGTCCTTCAACTGGGCAGGCTGGCAGATTCATGGCCAAGGCAAACTGTGGTTTGAGTAAACTAAAACCCATATAATTAAGAAATGGAGTTTGTTTGCATCTTTGGTCTCATTTCATCACACTGAGGCCTTCTAGACTCATCAAATGTAAGCACTCTAAACAAATCGTCTTAGTAGACTACTATTGTATTGCATGTGTATGCCTGTGTATGCCTGTGTGTGTGTGTGTGTGTGTGTGTGTGTGTGTGTGTAGCTGCCATTATATATTTTGGAAAAATATCCACATTATGTAATGAACCCTGAAAACTCAAAAGTAAAAAAAAACAAAAACAAAAACAAAAACAAAAAACAAAAAAAAAAACAATAAATAAAAATAATAAAAAAAGAAAAAGAAAATAATTGAATTAGACCATAGATTAAAGACATGAAGAGCCATTTCACTTCCTAACTCATTCTACGAAGCCAACATCTCTTTGATACCAAAGCCAGGAAAGGACGCAACAAAAAAAAGAGAAATACAGACAAATATCCCTCATGAATATAGATGCAAACATTCTTAATAAAATTTTAGCAAACAGAACCCAGCAGCACATCAAAAAAATAATCCACCATGACCAGGTGGGCTTTATTCCAGGGATGCAAGGCTGGTTCAACATATGCAACTCTATAAATGCAATTAAACTCATAAATAAAAACAAGAACAAAGACCATATGAATCTGCCAATAGATGCAGAAAAAGCATTTGACAAAGTCCAACACACCTTTATGATAAAAACTCTTAAAAAAATAGGCATGGATGGCTCATACCTTAAACTTATCAAATCCATTTATGACAAACCCACTGCTAATATCATTCTAAATGGGGAAAAATTGAAATAATTCCCTCTTCGAACCAGAACTAGACAAGGATGTCCACTATCTCCTCTCCTATTTAACATAGTGCTCAAAGTCCTAGCTATAGCAATCAGGCAAGAGAGGGGTATTAAGGGCATCCAAGTGGGGACAAAAGAGATCAAACTCTTGCTCTTCGCCAATGATATGATATTATACCTAGAACAATTCATGTATTCATTCAATTTGATAATTGAATTTGGTAAAGTTTCAGATTATAAAATCAATATACACAAACCAGAAGCATTCATATATGTCACGAACCATCAAGCAGAAACTCAAATCAAAAACGCAATACACTTTACTATAGCCCCAAAGAAAATTAAATATCTAGGAGTATACTTACCGAAAGATATGAAAGATTTATACAAGGCGAACTATGAAACACTAAAATAAGAAATTGCAGATGATTTGAACAGATGGAAAAATCTACCTTGTTCATGGATTGGTAGAATCAATATTGTTAAAATGTCAATATTACCTAAAGTGATCTACAGAATCAATGCAATCCCCATCAAAATACCACCAGTCTTCTTTACAGATCTAGAAAAAATAATTCTTCACTTTGTATGGAACCAGAAAAAACCTCATATAGCCAAAGCAATCTTAAGTAAAAAGAACAAACTGGGAGGCATCAGTCTTCCTGATTTCAAGCTGTACTATAAAGCAATAATAGTTAAATCAGCCTGGAACTGGCACAAGAACAGAAGCATAGATATCTGGAATAGATCTGAGATACCAGAGATGAAACCATCTGTATACAGTAACCTAATCTTTGATAAAGCAGACAAAAATATACAATGGGGAAAAGATTCTCTCTTCAATAAATGGTGCTGAGAAAACTGGTTAGCTACATGCTAAAGAGCGAATCAGGATTCCTATCTCTCACCTCTCACAAAAATACACTCAAGATGGATAACAGACATAAACCTAAGTCATGAAACCTTAAGAATCCTAGAAGAAGATGTTGGGAAAACCCTATCAGACATTGGTCTAGGCAAAGAATTCTTGAGGAAGACTCCAAAGGCAATCACCACAGCATCAAAAGTAAACAAATGGAATATGATCAAATTAAAAAGTTTCTGCACAGCCAAGGAAACTGTCATTAGAGCAAACAGATAACCCACAGAGTGGAAGAAAATATTTGCTCTCTACACTTATGATAGAGGTCTAATAACAAGAATCTATCTAGAACTTAAAAGATTTAACAAGAAAAAAAATCAAACAATCCTATCAAGAAATGGGCAACAGAAATGAACAGAAACTTCTCCAAAGAAGACAGAATAATACCCAGCAAACATATAAAAAATGCTCAACATCTCTAATCATCAGAAAAATGAAAATCAAAACCACAATGAGATACCACCTAACCCCAGTGAGAATGTCCCGTATCAAGAAAACCCCAAACAACAAATGCTGGCAAGGATGTGGAGAGACAGGCACACTGTTACCCTGTTGGTGGGACTGCAAATTATTGCAACCTTTGTAGAAAAGAATTTGGAGATACCACAAACAGCTAGAAATAGAAATACCATTCGACCCAGCAATAGCATTGTTGGGCATTTACCCAAAAGAGCATAAGACATTCTATTATAAAGACATCTGTACCTGAATGTTTATGGCAGCACAATTCACAATTGCACGGTCATGGAAACAACCCAAGTGCCCGTCAATTCATGAGTGAATGATTAAAATTTGGCATATGCTCACAATGGAATATTACTCAATTCTAAGAAACGACAGTGAGCTAGCCCCGTTTATGCTCTCCTGGATTATGTTTAAGCCCATTATCCAAAGTGAGGCATCACAAGAGCTGGAAAATGCTCTCCACATCTACTCGCCATCAAATTGGTACTGACTGACTAAAAGTATGGTAGTCAAATGGTGGTAGTGTACACCAGGGATTCAGGGGGTGGAGACCCACATCTAGTGATGTGGTGAGCATTGTGGAAGGGAAGGGAATACCTGTAACCCTTCTTACAGAGAGGCAAAGATATACAATGTAACCAAAATATATAAAAAAAACAAAAACTTTTATCGGGTGGTGAGCAGGTGTGAGTGGGGAGGAGGGGCAGGATGTATACTTACATAATGGGTGTGATGCACACCATCTGGGGGTTGGACACGTTTGAAGCTCTGGGATGGCTTGGGGGGAGAAGGGTGGCAGGGGCAATATATGTAACTCTAACAATATTTGTACCCCCACAAAATGATGAAATAAAAGGAGGAAAAAAAGAGATACATCATAGAAGGTAAGCACATGAAAAGATATTCCATATCATTAGCCATTAGGAAATGTAAATTAAAACCATAATGAGATGCCACTATATACCTATCAGACTGGTTAAAATAAAAACACCAAATTCTGGCAAAGATGTGAAACAAAAGTGGACCACTTACATATTGCTGGTGGGAATGTAAAATGGGCAGTACTCTGAAAAAGTTTAAGTTTTTTTAAATTAAATATACAATTACCATATGACCTAGCAACTGTACTCATTAGCATTTATCTCAGAGAAATAGAGACATGTGTCCATGCAAAATCCGTACACAAATGTTCACAGCAACTTTATTCATAATAGCCAAAACCTTGGAGCAACCCAGATGTACTTCAACAAGTGAATAGTTAAAATATCTATCATATCATATCATTGAATACTATTTAACAATAAAAATGAATTAACTATTGATACATGCAACAACCACGATGAATTTCTAGACAATGATGCTGAGTGAAAAATACTAATATCAAAATACTACATACTACATGACTGCATCCATATAACTTTCCTGAAATAACAACATTATAGAAATGGAAAACAAATTAGTGATTGGTAAGAGTTAAAGAAGGAGTGGGGGCAGGAGAGAAATGAGTGCGGCTATGGAAGGGCAACATGTAGTGTCCTTGAGATGATGGAAATGTTCTGCACCTGGACTGTATCAATGTCAATATCCTGATTATGATATTGTACTAAAGCTTTGGAAGATGTTACCATTGGGGGAAACTGGATGAGGGTATACCAGATCCCCCTTTTTAATATCTTAAAAATACATGTGAAATCTACAGTTATCTCAAAAATCTATAATTGAAAATAAAAACGCCACAACGAATACTAAAGTCCATTGGCGACACTGAGGCAATACTTGGTAAAGTCAATAGAATTATAGCCTGCCTCTAATACATACTAGCACCATGACCTTGATGAGTTAACATAATATTTCTAGGATTCTGTTTCCTCATTTTTAGTATGGTTATGATAATGATAGACACGAATATTGTAAGAAATAAAGTATATAGCACATTTGAAATCACATAGAAGGAATGCATCTGGCATTCTTCAAGTCTTGGCCTTTAATTTTTTCAAACATTTAAATGGTTTTCACATAATCCTTAGTCCATTGATCTTTTCATCATTCTTATTAGTTCAATAAGCTAAGTTTTAACAGTTGATTATTGTTTCATAATACATAAAGGATCACGTCGCAATAGAAAATTCTCACTTTTGTAGCTGTTACTGTTTGAAGACACAATAAAATAAATAGGAGTTCATAAATAAAAGAAAAATCAATATCAGGATAATAGTATAGTGGCAATGTGTGTCTTTCTTACAGGCCATAGAGTCCCAAATGTGCAGAAGTAGGGGAAAAATAACTCAGGGTATTAAGGTCTATTACTCATCACCACAAGCATTTTAGTTCCTGCTTAATTAAACCTGACTGGACATTTTCCATATCGCATAAGATTAAAAGCCCTTTGAATTCCTACACAATATACACTTCGATGAGACCACAGGGAAGAAAATATGCTATGACCTCACATATACAAAGTTTATGAATAAAGAGAAAACGATAATAATGTAGCTTTATTATTAAATACATAAACCAAAGCAACTTAAGATATTATTTACAATATCTTATTCATACGTTCTACTTTTAATATTCTAAATATAAGATTCCTGCTCATTTAAAACAATCTGTGATATCATGTGAATCGCTTAAAGCTGGCGGTGGTATAGGAATTGATTCTGGATGCTTGCTTTCTTAGTCTCACTATGTGCATAGTGAAACATATCCATTCCTGTCTTTCGTTATGGACTCCATGAGGGATCTAGAAGAGTTCTGGGGAACACATACTTCAATTTGAATGTCAGCACAACCATTGATAGCTTTGCCACTATTAATAAAGTTATTTTTTATTAAGTTATCTCATGTATAAAATGTGATTATCTATATTTCTCTTGCGTGGTCTTTAGCAGGATTATATGTAAAGTGCTTAGCATTATGTCTGGAAAATAGAAAACACTCAAAATGTTGGCTATGAATATTATTATTAGGTCGCCTATTAAAATAAATTAGAAAAATTTTACATACGCACAAATAATTAAAAAGTTAATTTAGATGATTGTAACATTCACTAGGAAAGTTCCTTTTAAAGTGAGTTTTTAAAATAGGATAATTGTAATGCTTCATTTTTTCATTTTTTTCAATCATTCAACAAATACTTGTTGAATATCTGTAAGTATCTGGCTTCATACTAAATATCAGGTGTGAATAAAACAGACAAAATTCTCTACTCTCATAGAGCTATATTCTAATGAGATGAGACAGACCATGAAAAGCTAAAATTATATGTGCATACATATGTACATGTGTGTGTATATGACATGTATATGTACATGCTTTCATATATATTATATATCTGATATATATATACATATATATTTGTATATATTATGATGATCATAAGAGCTATGGAGAGAAAATAAATCAGGGAAGGGGATTAATAAGTGATGGAGAATGTAATTCTGATAACCAATTAGTGTGATAATGTAAAACTTCACTATGAAGGCAATTTTTGAATAAAGAGCTAAAGGAATAAATGAGTGTTACCAGGAGGATATATTGCAAAAGAATATTCTAAGAGAGAACAGCAATTGCAAAACTTAGAAGCTTTCACAGCCTTTCTGAGTTATAACCAGGAGGCTAAGATAGCTGAAGCAGAGTGAAAAAAGCGGAAAATAGAAGGAAATGAAGTCATAGAGATAATGCAAGGCCAGGTCATAGAGGGTCTGAAGGAGATTATAGGCCTTGGCTCTGAGAAAACTTTGCATTGTTTTGAGGGAAGACAAGGCACTAATGTATCTTAAGTTGTGAAAGTACTCTGTCACCTCAACTAGAAAACTTGAAAGCAAAAGTATTTATTTTTTATTTTTTTAATTTATTTTTTTATTTTAGTGTATTATGGGGGTGCAAGTGTTAAGGTTACTTATATTGCCCATGCCCCCCTCCCCCTCAAGTAAGAGCTTCAAGCATGTCCATCCCCCAAACGTTGCACATCTTACTCATTGTGGTTGTATATACCCCTCGCCTCCTCCCCTCTCCCACCCTCCGGACACCCAATAAATGTTATTCCTATATGTCCACTTAGGTGTTGATCCATTAATACCAATTTGCTGGTGAGTACATGTGGTGCTGGTTTTTCCATTCTTGAGATACTTCACTTAGTAGAATGGGTTCCAGCTTTATCCAGGAATATACAAGAGGTGCTATATCATCATTGTTTCTTAAAGCAGAGTAGTATTCCATGGTATACATATGCATACATTTTATTAATCCACTCATGAATTTATGGGCACTTGGATTGTTTCCATAGCTTTGCAATTGTGAATTGTGCTGCTATAAACATTCGAGTGCAGGTGTCTTTTTCATAAAGTGACTTTTGTTCTTTTGGGTAGATACCCAGTAGTGGAATTGCTGGATCAAATGGTAGATCTACTTGTATCGCTTTGAGGTATCTCCATATTGCTTTCCACAGAGGTTGAACTAGTTTGCAGTCCCATCAGCAGTGTAGGAGTGTTCCTCTCTCTCTGCATCCACACCAGCATTTGTTGTTTGGGGACTTTTTGATAAAGGCCATTCTCACTGGAGTTAAGTGATATCTCATTGTGGTTTTGATTTGCATTTCCCTAATGATAAGAGATGTTGAAGACTTTTTCTTATGTTTGTTGGCCATTATTCTGTCTTCTTTTGAGAAGTTTCTGTTCAAGTCCTTTGCTCATTTTTTGATAGCATTGTTTGATTTTTTTCTTGCTCATTTTCCTGAGATTAATAAAACAAAAAGTTGGTTCTTTGAAAAAATAAACAAAATTGACACACTAGTGGCTAGACTAATGAAAAGCAGAAAAGAAAAATCTCTAATAAGCTTCATCAGGAACAATAAAGGAGAAATTACAACTGATGCCACAGAGATACAAGATAAAATTTATGAATACTACAAAAACCTCTATGCACACAAACTGGAAAATGTGGAGAAAATGGACAATTTCTTAGAAACACATAGCCTCCCTAGTCTCAACCAGGAAGAAATAGAATTCCTTAACAGACCAATATCAAGTACTGAAATTGAAACAGCAATAAAAAGCCTTCCTAAAAAGAAAAGTCCTGGACCAGATGGTTTCACACCTGAATTTTACCACACCTACAAAGAAGAACTGGTGCCTATCCTGCAGAAATTATTCCACAACATCGAGAAGGATGTAATCCTCCCCAACACATTTTATGAAGTGAACATAACCCTGATAGCAAAACGAGGAAAGGATGCAACTAAAAAAGAAAACTACAGACCAATATCCCTTATGAATATAGATGCAAAAATTCTCAACAAAAGTAATTTTGATTCAGTACATTAGGTGTAATATTCGACAATGCCAATACCACTGCCTAGTAGAAAACTGCTTTGGAAGTCATCTTGACTCTGGCAAAACCCTAGGGAGCAATGTGGTTTATTAATAACAAACAAACAAACAAACAAACAAAAACTTTTTCTCAGCTATGCAAGTTATGTACTTTGGTTGGGTACAACATGGGCCTCACATTTTCATTCACCTGTAAGAAAAACAAACAAACAAAAAATCACAGATACATAACCATTGATGACATTGCTATCATAGCCAACAATCCCATGTTTTCGATCACAAATGGATTCAGATAAGACATAGTTGTATCCTATGTTTAAGTCTGAATTTATGTATTTTCAACTAGTAGGAGGAACAGGGTTAGAATCTCATTAATTCAGTGTATAGTTGTTTATTAAATGTCTACAATGTGTTAGACATTGCTGTTTAATATATACAGTCTAGAAAATAAAGCAGTGAACAAAGAAACACAATTGTTAGTTTAACGGATCTTACATTCTAGTAGAAGGATACATTAATAACGTTGTCACTTTTAATCAAGTTGACAGTTGAAATAATATTTAAACTATTGATAAATGCTCTAGAAAAATAATACATGGTAAAGGGAACAGGGAGTATTAGAGGGAGAGTGGTTGCTATTTTGTATATAGTGATCTTTCTCTCATAAGGTGATATTCAAGCAGACACCCAGTGGAAATGAGAGAACAAATAATGAGAATATCCAGAAAGAGAATATTCTAGGAAGGAAAATATCCAAGTGAACCAGAATACTGTTTACATGTGAGGAATAGTGTTGTATTAGGTTTGGGTTAGGAATACCAACAAGGAAGCTTTTAAGGCAAGAGTGAAGTAAATGCAGATGTGAATGGTAGAAGATGAATTCAGAGAGGAGCCAGAAGGTCACTCATGGTGATACCTATAAAATAGAATACATATCCTGGATTTTATTCAGAATAAAAATGTTTATATGTGGTAAGACCACTTAACATCGATCTTCTCATCAAATTTTAGTGCACAATGTACCGCAGATCTCTAGAACTTATTTATTTAAAATAACAAAAACTGAATGATGTGACACAATAAGAAATATATATTTTGTCTCTGCCCTTGGTTTCCGACACAGAGATCCTAAAACTCTTGTAAATTCCTTAGTAATACTGGTTCTAGGAGTATCTATTGTTCTAATAATTGGTCTTCGACCCTGGTTGCTGACACAGGATTTCCAAATCTTGAATTTCCTCAGTGACGGAAGCATGTTTAGTTCTAATGAGGCAACGCTTGGTGGCCTTTTGGATAGTTGCTGGTCACCAGAAAGAGAAATCTATGGATTAGAACTTTTAACTTTCAGCCTCATCTCTTTTCCATCTCTTCTATTAGACTGTTCCTGAGTTGTATCCTTTATAATAAGCCAGTAAATGTTTTCCTGAGTTGTGTGAGCCCTTCTAGCAAATTAGGGAACCTGAGGAGGGGGTTGCAGGAATCCCCAATTTATAGCTGGTCAATCAGAAGTACAAGAGGCCTAGACTTGCCATTGGCATCTGAAACAGGACACAGTCTTGTGGAATGGAGCCCTTAACCTTTGTGGACTGCACTAACACTGGACAGTTGATGTCAGAATTGAGCTGAACTGTAGGATACCAAAGACAGTGGTTGCTGTGAATTGAAGAATTGGTTGGGGTGGGAAACATTCTCACATGTGGTGTCAGTAGAGTGTCATGAGAGGAGAAAATAGTGAATTTACCTCTTTAAATAGCAACTCCCCATTTTCCACTCCTCCACTCCCTAGCAACCACTATTGTACTCTCTGCTTCCATGAATTTGACTATTATTGATACCTCATGTAAGTGGAATCATGGAGTATTTGTCCTTCTGTTACTGGCTTATTTCACTTAGCATAATATCCTCTAGGTTTATATATTGTGACAAATGGCAGAATTCACTTAGTTTTAAAGGCTAGTGTTTCATTGTTTATATACACCACATTTTCTTTATCCAGTCATTTGTCCATGGACACTTGAGTTTCTGATTGTCTATTTAAACTGCACAACAACTCCATTAGGTTGAAATTATTATTTCCATTTTATGCAAAGTAAATGAGGCTCAGAGAGATTAAGAAACTTGCTTATTCACTCAGATAATAAATAAGAGGGCTGAGATATGAACTAGATGTGTCTGAGGCTAAGGGCCATGTTGGTAAATTTTAGACTACAGAAGGATTTAGTAAACTACTAGATTATTGTTTACATGCCCACAAAATTACTTTCTCTAAATTACCTCTCAATAGTGTCTGTAACACTGGGCATCCCTTCTACCTTTTCTGAAACTCCTACAATTTCTA
Organism: Microcebus murinus; assembly: GCF_040939455.1. Taxonomy (NCBI): domain Eukaryota; kingdom Metazoa; phylum Chordata; class Mammalia; order Primates; family Cheirogaleidae; genus Microcebus; species Microcebus murinus. Next base: position 72,293,336 of record NC_134136.1, on the reverse strand, counting down.
GCTAATTACAAAACAAATGAATGCATGATCCATAAAACACTCCAGTTTAATGACTATTACCTGGGACAACACATCATCCAAACTCTATCATCATACCAGCAAGCTTTCACATTGAAAAAGAAGGAATGATACAGACAAAGTGTGCATTTGGGTGTGCAACATAGATCAATATATAGAGAAGACAACTTAGAATGATACTAGAAAAAGAACTGATGACAGTCTAAATGGGTGCAGTTGGACGGGAAAGAATTCACAGGAGAAACATGAAAAGTATGTGAGAAGCATAATTGATAACGTAATCGTGAGTCATCCTGTGTTATCAAATTTATCCACATGCTAATTGAGGCATGCATAATGGCTGAGATTAAAAAAACAAGTGTTTTTGCCTTTAGAAAAGTAATTTGTGCTAGTTTTGAGGATAGATGAATAAAATCAGGTGTGACCTTCTTATAAAGTTATTTACACCATTTATCTTAAAGATGGTTACCAGTGGGAGAAAAAAAAAAGATTGAATCCATAATAGTTTTATCTATTGCATTTAGTGTGCATAAGTCACACATTTCATATCAAGTGTATGCATATTGATTGTAACTTGACTTTAACAATTTATCATTTAGTCTTATACCACCACCCTCTGTGATAGATGTTACAGCTAAGGGTCTAGCAGCAATATCATTATAGACCCTGCTTTGCAAGGTTTCATAAATAAGCAGTTAAAATCTACTGCAGGCTATGAGATGTTTTAGTTTGCAGATCCATATTATCATTTCAGTTCCATATTACGGATTCCATCCATCAACTATAGAATAATTTTTCATTTTCAAAGGCAGTTCTTGCAGGAAACCATCTTAATGAATGAGGAGAAAACTTGCAAAGAGATAGGAAAGTTATTAAATCTCATTCCACCGCACCCAAATAAATAAATAAATTAATAATATATAAATATAGAATGAATAATGCATGTTCTACTCTGTGACATATAGTACACAGATGATATTTACAAACACTTATAGAATTAATCAACAAGCATGTAAATTGAGTGTTTATTAATGGCTAAGCAAAGTTAATATATGATTAATGAATAAATGACTATTAGGTTAAATGTGGAAGATAATAATTTTAAGACTATGCCCATGCTCTCAACCAGCTTTCAATCTAATAGAGGAGATGAACTACTTGTATGTAACACAATCCTACTCATAATAACCGTGCTTTTCTTCTGCCCTGCTTGAATTAAAGCCACTTTCCCTATATTTACAACACATTTACATTTTATTAAGTCTCTTTACTTTTCTATGTTTCGAGATCTTTACAGAAGGTATAATATTAATACTCACCCTATCTATTTTAGGGTTGTTATGAGAATTCAGTGAGATAATATGCATATGAATCTCTGTGTGTACTGTAAAATAAATTAAAAAAATACATCCATACAACTGAGAATGATATATTAAGGGTAGCAATAATAGTGAAAAATAACAGTCTACTGAACTTACTATGGTTAATATTATAATGTTTCTACTGATAAGTGTGGTGGGTTGAATAGTGTTCCCCCCTCCAAAATTCATGTACTCAGAACCTCAGAATGTAATCTTATTTGGAAATGGGGTCTTTGCAGATGCAATTAGTTAAGTATCTTGAGATACAATCAGACTGGATTTAGGGTAGGCCCTAAATCCAATGACCAGTGTCTTTATAAGATAAAGGAGAGTGAGATTTGGACACAATAGAGAAGAAGGCTATGTAAAGATGGAGGCAGCAATTGGAGTGATTCTACTCCAAGACAAAGAATATCAAGATTGCTGGAAACCACCAGAAGCTGGAAGAAACAAAGAATAATTTTTTCCTAGAGCCTTCAGAGGGAGTGTGGCCCTGTATGCAACTTGATTTCAAACTTCTAGCTTCCAGGGTTATGGGAAAATAAATTTCTGTTGTTTTAAGCCACCTAGTTATGATCATTTAATACAGCAAACTTATCAAACTAATATAATAGGCTTGCTTATTTTTTAGCAAATATATATTGTTCAGTAGATAGAAAATATCCTGTAATACCTACCTAACTTAATGGATCTTGTTGAACTATCTGAGGACCAGACCTAGCCTCTTGGCTTCAAATGTAGAAACTGTGCTATAAGTAAGCATCACCAACCATCTCCAAACACTTCCCACATACTATGGGTGATTGATGAATTACATATACTTGGTACAAAGTACTGTATGTTTTCACTGAGTCTAATGTTTGACAGAATGGGAACAACTATGGTGTCATGGAAAAAAAACATTGTATTTTGAGTTAGAGAAAAAACATACCACTTATTAGAAATGGGGACTACAGGCACCTTCCACCATGCCTGGGTAAACTTTTTATTTATTTTTTTGTAGAGATGAGGTCTCGCTTTGTTGTCCAGGCTGGTCTAAGACTTCAGCCTCACAAAGTGCTGGGATTACAAGCATGAGCCACTGCACCCTGACTGAATACATTATTTTAAAGAGATGTGGTATTAATCAACTCAGTGACAATTATGAAAAAACTAAATTTTGACAAAAAGAATAAAACAAATACAATATCGGGGATGGTCATTATTCGTGAAATATCATTTTAAATTTCAAGTATGCCAGTAGGAAATAAAGCACAACTGCTCTCTTACCCAACCAACCACCATATTTTAAGAACTACTATCCCAGAATGGATTCTAATAATATTAATTTGGATTACCTGACATGTTTTCTAGGTATCTGAAAGATACTACGTATGGCTTGAGGCAAAAAAGGATTACTTTCTGAATGAGAAAAGGATCCATGAATCTTTATTGAGTAGAAAATATGTAATTAAAGAACACTATAATACAATGGTAAGTACTGTAGGGGGGAAATAAATCTTTTCCTCACCCATGCTCATGGCTGAGGAACCCATAATAAAAGATAGATTAAGAGGAGAAAAGCATACAAACTTATTTAATATAAAGTTTATGTGACCTGCAGGAATTCAAAAATAAAGACCTAAAGAAACAGGGACAGGAGGCCAAGGTGGGAGGTTTGCTTGAGGCCAGGTGTTCAAGACAAGCCTGAGCAAAAACCTTGTCTCTACAAAAAGGAAAAAAAAAAAAAAAAAAGAATAGAAAGATAAGCTAGGCATGGTGGCAATCACTTGTAGTCCTAGCTACTTGGGAAGCTGAGTGGGGAGAATCATTTGAGCCCAGGAGTTTGAGCTTGCTTTGAGCTATGATGACGCCACTGCACTCTAGCCAGGGCAGCAGAGGAGCAAGATTCCGTCTACAAAAAATGTAAAAAGCAAACAAGCAAGCAAGCAAGAAAGAAAAAATCAGGGAAACCTGTGTGGTTTTATGATTTGATAAAGACTGGACAGTTGTACAAAGGAGGTATGAACTAAAGGCAAAAATAAAATAAAACAAAATAAAAAACTAAGGAGAACTTAACAAGTCCTGTTGCTTTACATTATTCACTAAGTTAAATGTTTTCAGAAATAAGGATGTTAAGGATGTTCCTTTCCTCAGGGTATGGGGAGGGCATCTCTCAAATGAGCATCTTATGATCTGCTTCAGTAAAGGGTGGGAGAAGGTTAGAGAGTGAGCTTCCTAGGTTTTTTCCTTACTTCAGGGGAAAAGAGTAAGGGGAAGGTACAACTGCATCTGCAGTTTTCTCAAATGTCAAGATGCCATATTTTGGGATAGCGTGTCTTGAATCCCATCAGTATTATGCACTGGTCTTTTAGAAGAAATACAGATGATATATGAGAAATATTTGGTATACTTTTGTTATAGAATTTTAAATTCTATTTTTAGAAATATGTCTACCTTATTCTCTTCTCTGTCTCATATTGTAATTCCCCACAATACTCCCCACTTGATATATATAAAAGACAAATGATTAAAACAGAAGACTCTTGGGAAAATATCATCTGGTCCCACGAGGATTAAAGGTATGGCAGAATCATTGCTTTTTGTGTGTGCGTTTATATGTATAGCTATATGTCATAATTTACTTTTGGAGATTTTTTATATCGCTTAGACTCATTTTCTTGAATATTTAGCATAGATAATAGACCCTTCTATCATTTTTTGTGGGAGAGTAAGACATAGAGTGTTCTTTCTTCATTTTATGTTTTTTTAATGTATAGCACAAATTTATCTCACTGAATTTGTCATTCCTGAGGAATAACTTTGAGGAAGGTCTTACTGTCTCCTAAAGACACGTATTAGGGAATGTGATAACCCATCTGCCAAAACACATAAAAATGGAGCAAACATCCTTTTAGGGGTTTACGTGAAATGGGAGCATAAACATGTAAGGGACAAACAGTAAGAGCCACCCCATAGGTCAAAGGCAAAGAGGAAACTAAAGAAGAGTTTGCTAGCTATGAACTGCTGAGGTTTTCATGGTTGGGTAGTAGATAGTATATTTAAACAAGTCCCACATGAGTTTTGGAGCTAAAAGTTTGGCCAGTGTATAATTGAAATAGAGAACCAGCAAACATCCACTGGTAAAGGCACAGGGAGATGATAAAAGCAGCTTGTCAGTCTCTACTGGGCTTTTCAGGGGAGTGGGGACTTTCTCAATATGTATAACCAGGAGCCTACCCTCAGTGACTTTTCAGGTCAACCTGACACTGCAAAGCACAGAAACCCTAAAACTGAGAAATCAATATAAAATCTGTTCCTAGCTGGCACATACAAAAGCAAACACAAAATCTCCTTGAGGAGGCATGGCATCAACTTGAACACTACAAGACTGTTAAGCATAAGGCTAAGAATAAATTTGTGATCTAAATTTCCAAAATCACAAGCAAATAATCCAACATGAGAGTCCACTGACATGAGAGAGAGCAGGATTATATTTCCAAAACTTCAGGTAACAAAATACTCATATAAAGACTGTAAAATGGATGTGTATAAATAAAGAAACAGATATATGAATCTAAAATATAAGAAAAGAGAAAAATATTATTAAAAATTGAGTTAGGCATACTGAAAAAGACCAACAGAACTTTCAGAAATGAAAATATTGTAATTGCAATTAACCTTCAATGGTTTTTTTTTTTTTTTTTTATTTGTTGACAAGCATGTGTCTTTGTTTATTTACTCGGAGAATGGCTCCTCATGGAGAGGATCGAACATTTCAATAGCGGAGAAGGCTACAAATCGAAGTGTTAAATTCCCTTTCCATTCCCATCCCCACACTGTCTTTCTAGAGGCAATCATTTTAACCATTTTTTAAAATTAAATTTTTTTTTTGGTGGATATGGCCCTAATTCAATATTATGCCTTCATTTGATTCCTGATTGGCCAACACTCAACGTCAACCACGTGCTGGGACCGATGGGAAGTCCACTTACTTTGACGCCTTAAAGTCTCTTACAGAACGTTTTTAAAATTTAAGCTTATTTTTAAGCTATATTTATTTTTGACCTGTGGGGTTTAGAAACGGGCCTTGTCTTCTTGTCCTATAAAGAGAGGAATTTGGGGCTCCTTCTCTTCACCATCCAGCTTCTGTTCTTGCTACTTCAAATTTTGAAGATTAATGACATTTACACTGTTCTGTGAAATTAGTCTCACATCCTTTATCTCTAGCTTGAATTTAAATTTGCATCTTATTCAGTGATGGGGAAACCCATTTTACCTGAGGACACATATCCTTTTACTAGTGTTACTTCAATTATTTTTTCCTGTCAGTTTTGTCCTCTTTCTCTTTAGTACCTATTAGACGAATGTCAGTGTTCTTGGATGCGTATACTAAACTCTAAATTTTTTCTCACGTGCTCCCCTTTCTTCTGGGGCTTTCTTTTGCTTTTATTTCACATACCTTTATGATGATGTTTTTTAACTTTAATTTTCATAACCTTTTTCTTATTATTTACTTGCTTCTTTTCTACGGAAGGCTGTTATAGTCTTCTTGTCTCTGTGTCAGAATTGATCTCTTCTTCTTTTTTTTTTTAAATTTTTTTTATTTTGGCATATTATGGGGGTACAGATTTTAAGGTTTCAATAAATGCCCACTTCCCCCCTCCCCCCAAAAGTCTGAGTCTCCATCATGACCATCCCCCAGATGGTGCACATTTCACTCATTATGTATGTATATACCCACCCCCCTCCCCCATCCCCCCTCTCACCTGCCCAATACCCTATTACTGTAGTACCTATGTGTCCACTTAGGTGCTACTCAGTTAATACCAGTTTTCTGGAGAATATATCTGGTGCTTGTTTTTCCATTCTTGGGATACTTCACTTAGTAGTATGGGTTCCAGCTCTAACCAGGAAAATATAAGATGTGCTATATCACCATTGTTTCTTAGAGCTGAATAGTACTCCATGGTATACATATACCACATTTTATTAATCCATTCTTGGATTGATGGGCACTTGGGCTGTTTCCACAGCCTTGCTATTATGAATTGTGCTGCTATAAACATTCGAGTGCAGGTGTCTTTTTTGTAGAGTGTCATTGGATCATTTGGGTAGATGCCCAGCAATGGGATTGCTGGATCCAATGGTAGATTCACTTGTATCGCTTTAAGGTATCTCCATATTGCTTTCCACAGAGGTTGAACTAGTTTGCAGTCCCACCAGCAGTGTAGGAGTGTTCCTCTCTCTCCGCAACCACGCCAGCATTTATTGTTTGGAGATTTTTTGATAAAGGCCATACTCACTGGGGTTAAGTGATATCTCATTATGGTTTTGATTTGCATTTCCCTGATGATTAGAGATGTTGAGCATTTCTTCATATGTTTGTTGGCCATTCTTCTGTCTTCTTTAGAAAAATTTCTGTTCAAGTCTTTTGCCCACTTTTTAATGGGGTTATTTGATTTTTTCTTCCTAATTTTCGTGAGTTCTAAGTATATTCTAGTTATCAGTCCCTTATCAGATGCATAGGATGCAAAAATTTTCTCCCATTCTGTAGGTTGTCTGTTTACTTTCATGACTATTTCTTTGGCTGTGCAGAAGCTTTGTAGTTTGATCATGTCCCATTTATTTATTTTTGTTGCTGCTGTGATTGCCTTTGGGGACTTCTTCATAAACTCTCTGCCCAGGCCGATGTCTAGGAGAGAGTTTCCAACTTTTTCCTCTAGAGTTCTAATAGTTTCATATCTTAGGTTTAAGTCTGTTATCCAGCGTGAGTTGGTTTTTGTGAGAGGTGAAAGGTGTGGGTCCTGTTTTAGCCTTCTACAGGTGGCTATCCAGTTTTCCCAGCACCATTTATTGAAGAGAGATTCTTTTCCCCAGCGTATGTTTTTGTCTGCTTTGTCAAAGATTAGATGGCTATATGAGGATGGTTTTATATCAGGATTCTCACATCTGTTCCACTGGTCAATATTCCTGTTTTTGTGCCAATACCATATTGTTTTAATTACTACAGCTTTGTAGTATAGTTTGATATCTTGCATATTAATGCCTCCCATTTTGTTTTTGTTGCCTAGAATTGCTCTTGATATTCGGGGTCTTCTTTGGTTCCATACGAAGCGTAAAATTATTTTTTCTATATCTGTGAAGAATGCTGATGGGATTTTAATAGGTATTGCATTGAATCTGTAGATCAGTTTGGGTAGTATAGCTATTTTGATGATATTGAGTCTGCCGATCCACGAGCATGGTATGGATTTCCATCTGTTTACATCCTCTGCTATTTCCTTCCTCAGTGTTTCATAGTTCTCCCTGTAGAGGTCTTTTACCTCTTTGGTTAAATATATTCCTAGGTACTTTAATTTCTTTGTTGCTATTGTGAAGGGAATTGAGTCTTTGATTTGGTTCTCAATTAGATTGTTGTTGGCGTATATGAATGCCTCTGATTTCTGTGTATTGATTTTGTATCCTGAGACTTTACTAAATTCATTGATCAGTTCCAGGAGTTTCTTGGTTGAATCCTTGGGGTTTTCTAGATACAATATCATATCATCAGCAAACAGTGAAAGTTTGATCTCTTCTGCCCCTATTTGGATACCTTTGATTCCATTTTCCTGTCTGATTGCTGTAGCCAAGACTTCCAGCACTATGTTGAACCGAAGTGGAGATAGTGGGCAGCCTTGTCTGGTTCCAGTTCTAAGTGGGAATGCTTTCAATCTTTCCCCATTCAGTATGATGTTGGCTATGGGTCTGTCATATATGGCTTGTATCATTTTTAGGTATGTCCCTTCTATGCCTATTTTCTTCAGTGTTCGTATCATGAAAGGGTGTTGAATTTTGTCAAAAGCTTTTTCCGCATCTATTGAAAGAATCATGTGGTCTTTGTTTTTGCTTCTGTTGATGTGGTGAATTGCATTTATAGATTTACGTATGTTGAACCATCCCTGCATCCCTGGGATGAAGCCCACTTGGTCGCGGTGGATTATTTTTTTGATAAGTGTCTGGATTCGGTTAGCTAAGATTTTGTTGAAAATTTTTGCATCTATATTCATGAGGGATATTGGTCTGTAGTTTTCTTTTTTTGTTGCATCCTTTCCTGGTTTTGGTATCAGAGTAATATTCGCTTCATAAAAGGTGTCGGGGAGGTTTCCGTTCTTCTCGATGTTGTGGAATAGTTTCTGCAAGATAGGTACTAGTTCTTCTTTGTAAGTATGGTAAAATTCAGGTGTGAAGCCATCTGGACCGGGACTTTTCTTTTTAGGGAGATTTTTAATTGCTGTTTCTATTTCAGCTGTTGAGATTGGTCTGTTCAGGGAATCTATTTCTTCCTGGTTGAGCCTAGGGAGGCTGTGTGTTTCTAGAAATTTGTCCATTTCCTCCACATTTTCCAGTTTGTGTGCATAAAGATTTTTGTAGTATTCATAAATTGTATCTTGTATCTCTTTGGGATCAGTTGTGATATCTCCTTTTTTATTCCTGATGGAGCTTATTAGAGATTTCTCTTTTCTGCTTTTCGTTAGCTTAGCCAATGGCGTGTTAATTTTGTTTATTTTTTCAAAGAACCAACTTTTTGTTTTATTAATCTCCTGAATAGCTTTCCTGTTTTCAATTTCGTTTAGTTCTGATTTGATCTTGTTGATTTCACTTCTTCTGCTCGGTTTTGGGTTGGTCTGTTCTTCTTTTTCCAGCTCTTTGAGTCATTTCATTCGATTATCTATTTGTGATCTTCTTGTCTTTTGGTTATAGGCATTTATAGAGATAAACTTTCCTCTCAGAACCGCTTTAGCTGTGTCCCAGAGTAGTTGATAACTTGTCTCTCCATTGTCGTTTTCTTCATAGAAGTTTTTTAGTTCTGTCTTGATTTCTTCATTTACGAAGTAATCATTTAGTAGGAGGTTGTTTAATTTCCACGTTTTTGTGTGGAAATGTGAGTTTCTGTTAGGGTTGATTTCTAGTTTTATTCCACTGTGATCTGAGAAGGTACATGGTATGATTTCTATTTTTTTAAATTTCTTGAGATTTTCTTTGTGTCCTAGGATATGGTCAATCTTAGAGAATGTCCCGGGAGCTGATGAGAAGAACGTATATTCAGTGGATTTTGGGTAGAATGTTCTGTAGATGTCTGTCAGACCCAATTGTTCTAGAGTTTTGTTTAAGTCTATTATTTCTTTATTAATTTTCTGTTTGGAGGATCTGTCTTGTGCCGTCATTGGGGTGTTGAAACCTCCGGCGATTATGGAGTTGCTATTAATCCATTTGCTTAGCTCCAGTAAGGTTTGCTTTATGAATCTGGGTGCACCTAAGTTGGGTGCACATATATTTAAAATTGTTATCTCTTCTTGTTGAACTGTGCCCTTCACCATTATATAATGACCCTCTTTGTCTTTTACTACTTTTGTTGGTTTAAAAACTAAATCATCTGAAATTAGAACTGCCACACCAGCCTTCTTTTGGCTTCTATTTGCTTGGAATATTGATCTCCACCCTTTTATTTTTAGTCTATATGCATCTTTGCAGGTTAGATGTGTTTCCTGAAGACAGCATATACTTGGCCTGTATTTTCTTATCCATTCAGCCAGCCTATGTCTCTTGAGTGGAGAGTTTAAGCCATTCACATTTATTGAGAGAACTGATAGGTAAGGTAGATTACTGATCATTCTGTTGGGTTGGATGTTGTTGCTATGATTTCTGTCTTGAGCCATTGTAATATCTGGCCTTTAATATCTTTGGGTTTTGGTTGTTTTTATATTCGTGGGTTATTATTATGATGTTCCGTGCATAACGCTGTTTTAAGTACTTCTTGTAGGGCTGGTCTTGTCTTGGTGAATTCTCTGAGCCTTTGCTTGTCTGAGAATGTTTTTATTTCTCCTTCATAAACGAAGCTTAGTTTTGCAGGGAATAATATTCTAGGCTGGGCATTGTTTTGTTTCAAAAGAGTGAGAATGGGGCCCCAGTCTCTCCTTTCTTGTAAAGTCTCATTAGAGAAATCTGATGTTATTCGAATTGGCTTTCCCTTGTATGTTACTTGCTTCTTTTGTCTTACAGCTCTTAGAAGGGCCTCTTTAGTTGATACTTTGGTTAGTCTGATGACTGCATGACGTGACGTCTTCCTGTTTGCATTGAATCTCCCAGGGGTCCTCTGAGCTTCTTGAACTTGTATGTCAAGATTTTGAGCAAGGCCTGGGAAATTTTCCTCTATTATATCTTCAAACAGCTTGTCCAACCCTTGAGTGTTGTCTTCTTCCCCTTCCTGTAACCCTATGACCCTCACATTAGGTTTCTTCACATAATCCCACAGCTCTTGTAGGCTTTGCTCTTTTCTCTTGTTTCTCTGCTCTATTTCTGTGACTGATTTATTTAATTGGAGGGTGTTATCTTCAAGCTCTGAGATTCTTTCTTCTGCTTCATCTACCCTGTTCTTGAGACTTTCCACTGTATTTTGTAGTTCCTTGAATTGATTCTTCATTTCCAGGAGTTCGGTTACACTTTTCTTCAATGTGTATATTTTTTTTCTCATATCCTGGAGACTTTTTGTGGTTTCCTGGTGTTGGTTGTTGAGTTGTTGTTGCAGCTGGGTGAGTGTTCTTATGTTCCACATACGAAATTCCTCTTCTGTCATATTGGTTGCCTGATTTTGGTCAGTGTCCGGTTCTAGGGGGCTGGTGCTCCTCTGGGGGTGTGTTTTCCGTTTGGTTCTTCATATTTCCTGAGTTCTTTCGCTGATTTCTTCCCATGTCGATCAGTTGTTGTTTCTTTCCTTAGGTTATTGTTTGGGTATTCACACACCTTGTTTAGTTTCTGAGGCGTTAGGTGGTGCCTGTGGGTGAAATTGGACCACTCCCTGTATATTGAGTCAGTGGGTGCCGTGGAAAGGCTGTGCAAGATGCTGTCCCTGTCATTAGGTGGCGTTTGCTTGGAGGAACAGGCTATGGTGTTGATTTTGAGTCCTGTTATCAGCTCTCGTTCTGGGAGGAGCTGGTTTGGGTAAGCCTGCCCTCAGGCCATTAGCAGGGGTCAAAGTTCTGTTCTCTGTTTCCAGGGAAGGCTGTCAGGGCGGGGCTGGAATGGTCCCGCTCAGCCAGAAAGTCTGGGTGTGGGGGTGGGGCTGTCTGAGACCAGCCGTCTGCAGCAGGCCTCGCTTCTTTCCAATGGTTTTTTAAGGCAAATATCATATAGAAACACTTGTACATAAATTATTTGCCTAGGCCAACATCTAGAAGAGTATGTCCAATGTTTTCGTCTATAATTCTTATAGTTTCATACCTTAGGTTTAAGTCTGTTACCCACTGTGAGTTGGTTTTTGTGAGAGGTGAAAGGTGTGGATCCTATTTCAGTCTTCTACATGTGGCTATGGCTATACAATTTTCCCAGCATCATTTATGGAATAAGGATTATTTTCCCCTGTGTATGTTTCTGTCTGCTTTGTCAAAGATTAGATGGCTATAGGAGGATGGTTTTATATCTAAGTTCTCAGTTCTGTTCCATAGGTCTATGTCTCTGTTCTTATGCCAATTTGATGCTGTTTTAGTTACTATAGCCTTGTACCATAGTTTGAAGTCTGGTAAACTGACGCCTCCCATTTTATTCTTTTTGCCTAGGATTGCTTTTGCCATATGGGGTCTCCTTTGGGTCCATGCAAAGTGTAAAATTATTTTTTCTATATCTGTGAAAAATGATGATGGTATTTTAATAGGGATTGCATTGAATCTGTATATCACTTTGAGCAGTATAGACATTTTAACAATATTGATTCTGCCCACTCATGAGCATGGGATTGTTTTCCACCTGTTTATATCCTCTGCTACTTCCTTCCTCAGTGTTTCATAGTTATTCCCGTAGAGGTCTTTTACCTCTTAGCGAAATATATTCCTAGGTACTTTATTTTCTCACAGTAACAACAAAAATAAATAAACGGGACCTGATCAAATTAAGAAGCTTTTGCACAGCAAAAGAAACTATCACAAGAGCAAATAGACAGCCTACAGAATGCGAAAAGATATTTGCATGCTACACAGCCAATAAAAGGCTGATAACTAGAATTTATTTAGAACTCAGGAAAATCAGCAAGAAAAAGATCAAATAACCCTATCAAAAAGTGGGCAAAGGACATGAACAGAAACTTTTCAAAAGAAGAGACAATAATGACCAACTAACATATGAAAAAATGCTCTACATCTCTAATCATCAGGGAAATGCAAATCAAAACCACAGTGAGATATCACTTATCTCCAGTGAGAATGGCCTTTATCAAAACGTCCCAAAACAATAAATGTTGACGTGAATGCGGAGAGATAGGAACTCTCCTACACTGCTGGTGGGACTGCAAACTAGGGTAACCTCTGTGGAAAGCACTATTGAGATACCTTAAAGAGGAACAAGTAGGTCTACCATTTGATCCAGCAATCCTATTATTGGGCATGTACCCAAAAGAACAAAAGGCATTCTGTAAAAAAGACATCTGCACTTACATGTTTGTAACAGCACAATTCACAATTGAAAAGATGTGGAAACAACTCAAGTGTCCATCAATATATGAGTGGATTAATAAAATGTGGTATATGTATACCATGGAGTACTATTAAGCTATAAGAAAACAATGATAATATAGCACCTCTTTTATTTTCCTGGATAGAGCTGGAACTCATTCTACTAAGTGAAGTATCCTAAGAATGGAAAAATAAGTACCACAGGTACTCATCAGAAAATTGGTATTAACTGATCAACACCTAAGTGCACATATAGGAATAATATTTATTGGGCGTCAGGCAGATGGGAGGGGGAGTAGGGAATGGGCATATACATACATAATGAGTATGATGTTCACCATCTGGGGGATGGACACACTTAAAGCTCTGTCTTGGGAGAGAGGGAGGCAAGGGAAATATACGTAACCTAAACATTTGTATCCCCATAATATGCTGAAAAGAAACACTTGTACATGTGTATCAGTGCTTATTTTTGTGCCAAACATCCAAGGAATAAGTTCAAATCTCAAACAAACCACCAAGTTTTTATAGAAAAAATAATCTTCCACTTATATAATGAAACTAGCAAAACTTTAAAACCCAAAGTGGGAAAAGATGTATAATAGTGAACATTATAGAACAACATTCTCATGAACATGGATGCAGTTATCATTAGCAAAATATATCAAAACAAATCCGGCAGGATTGTAAAATGATAAAGTTAGATTTACCTCAAGAATGATATATGGTTTTACATTATAAAAACAATTAATTTACCATGTTCATTTATTAAAAGGATAAATAATGTAGCCATCAATATGCAGAGAAAAACATTGAGTAAAATTGAACATGTATTAATTAGGATTTTAAAAGAAAAAAAAATGTTTACCAAAGTAGAAACAGAATAAACCTTTATTACCCTGATAAAGGGTACCTGTATAAGTTCACAGAAGACATCATATTTAAAGATGAAGTAATGAAAGGTTTCCATTTGAAATCTGGAATGACAAAAGGTTTTATCCTGTCACTACTTCTATTCAACACTATACTTAATGAGTCAGTGAATTAAGGCAAAAAATATGTAAGGCTTAGAAAGAAGCTGCTTATTGTTTGCATATGGTAATCATTTTTGTACAAAATCCAAAATATATACAGATAGATTAGTAGAATTCATAAGATGATTTTGAAAATTATCGGGATGCATGATCAACACACAAAAATGTATTTCTTTTCATCAGCAATGCAGAGTTATGAAATATAATAAAAATTGTACAAAGTATAAAAGAAAGCATCAACAGTTATAAATTATCCAAGAATAAATCTCCAAAAAGACCTTCAAGGGGAAAATTGTATAACTTTCCTGAAAGGTATTAGATAAATTGAAAAAAATGGAGAGAAACACCACATTCATGAATTAGAAGACTCTGCACCACAAAGAAGTAAGTTTTCCCCAAATTGATTTATAGATACGAATTCCAATCTAAATCCACACATTTTTTTTTATTTCGGCATATTATGGGGGTACAGATTTTAAAGTTTCAATAAATGCCCTTCCCCCCTCCCCCCACAAGTCTGAGTCTCCAGCATGACCATCCCTCAGATGGTGTGCCTATCATTCATTATGTATGTATATACCCGCCCCCCTCCCCCCCTCCCCAATACTCTATTACAGTAGTACCTATGTGTCCACTTAGGTGCTACTCAGTTAATACCAGTTTGCTGGAGAATATATCTGGTGCTTGTTTTTCCATTCTTGGGATACTTCACTTAGTAGTATGGGTTCCAGCTCTAACCAGGAAAATATAAGATGCGCTATATCACCATTGTTTCTTAGAGCTGAATAGTACTCCATGGTATACATATACCACATTTTATTAATCCATTCTTGAATTAATGGGCACTTGGGCTGTTTCCACAGCCTTGCGATTATGAATTGTGCTGCTATGAACATTCGAGTGCAGGTGTCTTTTTTGTAGAGTGTCATTGGATCATTTGGGTAGATGCCCAGCAATGGGATTGCTGGATCAAATGGTAGATTCACTTGTATCGCTTTAAGGTATCTCCATATTGCTTTCCACAGAGGTTGAACTAGTTTGCAGTCCCACCAGCAGTGTAGGAGTGTTCTTCTCTCTCCACATCCACGCCAGCATTTATTTGGAGACTTTTTGATAAAGGCCATTCTCACTGGAGTTAAGTGATATCTCATTGTAGTTTTGATTTGCATTTCCCTGATGATGAGGGATGTTGAGCATTTTTTCATATGTTTGTTGGCCATTCTTCTGTCTTCTTTAGAAAAGTTTCTGTTCAAGTCCTTTGCCCACTTTTTAATAGGGTTATTTGATTTTTTCTTGCTGATTTTCGTGAGTTCTAAGTATATTCTAGTTATCAGCCCTTTATTGGATAAGTAGGATGCAAAAATGTTCTCCCATTCTGTAGGTTGTCTGTTTACTTTCATGACTGTTTCTTTGGCTGTGCAGAAGCTTTGTTGTTTCATCATGTCCCATTTATTTATTTTTGTTGCTGCTTTGATTGCCTTTGGGGATTTCTTCATAAACTCTTTGCCTAGGCCGATGTCTAGGAGAGTCTTTCCAACATTTTCTTCTAGAATTCTAATGGTTTCATACCTGAGATTTAAGTCTGTTATCTAGCGTGAGTTGATTTTTGTGAGAGGTGAAAGGTGTGGGTCCTGTTTTAACCTTCTACAAGTGGCTATCCAGTTTTCCCAGCACCATTTATTGAAAAGGGATTCTTTTCCCCAGCGTATGTTTTTGTCTACTTTGTCAAAGATTAGATGGCTATATGAGGATGGTTTTATATCCGGATTCTCACATCTGTTCCACTGGTCAATAATCCTATTTTTGTGCCAATACCAGATTGTTTTAATTACCACAGCTTTGTAGTATAGTTTGATATCTGGCATATTAGTGCCTCCCAATTTGTTTTTGTTGCCTAGAATTGCTCTTGATATTCGGGGTCTTCTTTGGTTCCATACGAAGCGTAAAATTATTTTTTCTTTATCTGTGAAGAATGCTGATGGGATTTTAATAGGTATTGCATTGAATCTGTAGATCAGTTTGGGTAGTATAGACATTTTAATGATGTTGAGTCTGCCGATCCACGAGCATGGAATGGATTTCCATCTGTTTACATCCTCTGCTATTTCCTTCCTCAGTGTTTCATAGTTCTCCCTATAGAGGTCTTTTACCTCCTTGGTTAAGTATACTCCTAGGTACTTTAATTTCTTTGTTGCTATTGTGAAGGGTATTGAGTCTTTAATTTGGTTCTCGATTTGATTGTTGTTGGCATATATGAATGCCTCTGATTTCTGTGTATTGATTTTGTATCCTGAGACTTTGCTAAATTCATTAATCAGTTCCAGAAGTTTCTTGGTTGAATCTTTGGGGTTTTCTTGATATAATATCATATCATCAGCAAACAGTGAAAGTTTGATCTCTTCTGCCCCTATTTGGATACCTTTAATTCCACTTTCCTGTCTGATTGCTGTAGCCAGGACTTCCAGTACTATGTTGAATAGAAGTGGAGATAGTGGGCAGCCTTGTCTGGTTCCGGTTCTAAGTGGGAATGCTTTCAATTTTTCCCCATTCAGTATGATGTTGGCTATGGGTCTGTCATAAATGGCTTGTATCATTTTTAGATATGTCCCTTCTATGCCTATTTTCTTGAGTGTTCATATCATGAAAGGGTGTTGAATTTTGTCAAAAGCTTTTGAAATTGAAAACAGGGAAGCTATTCAGGAGATTAACAAAACAAAAAGTTGGTTCTTTGAAGAAATAAACAAAATTGTCACGCCACTGGCTAAGCTAATGAAAAGCAGAAAAAAGAAATTTCTAATAAGCTCCATCAGGCATAAAAAAGGAGATATCACAACCGATCCCAAAGAGATTCAAGATATAATTTATGAGTACTACAAAGATATTCATTCACACAAACTGGAAAATGTGGAGGAAATGGACAAATTTCTAGAAACATACAGCCTCCCTAGGCTCAACCAGGAAGAAATAGATTCCATGAACAGACCAATCTCAACAACTGAAATAGAAACAGCAATTAAAAATCTCCCTAAAATAAAAGTCCTGGTCCAGATGGCTTCACACCCGAATTTTACCACACTTACAAAGAAGAACTAATACCTATCTTGCAGAAACTATTTCACAACATCGAGAAGAATGGAAACCTCCCTGACACCTTTTATGAAGCGAATATTACTCTGATACCAAAACCAGGAAAGAATCCAACAAAAAAAGAAAACTACAGATCAATATCCCTAATGAATATAGATGCAAATATTTACAACAAAATCTTAGCTAACCGAATCCAGACGCTTATCAAAAAAATAATCCATCATGACCAAGTGGGCTTCATCCCAGGGATGCAGGGATGGTTCAACATACGCAAATCTATAAATGCAATTCACCACATAAACAGAAGCAAAAACAAAGACCACATGATTCTCTCAATAGATGCAGTAATTCCACACATTTTGCTGTGGAACTTAAGAAGCTAATTTTAGGCTGGGTGTGGTGGCTCTTAACTGTATTCCTGGCATTCTGGGATGCCAAGGCAGGAGGATTACTGGAGCCCAGGAGTTTGAGGTTGTAGTGAGCTATTATGACACCACTGCACTCGACCCAGGGCAACAGAGTGAGACTATGTCTTGAAAAATAAAAAGAAAAGCTAAGTCTAAAATTTATATGGAAAATCAAAGCCCTAGAATAACTAACACCATCCTGAAGTAGACAACAATGTATAGGAAAGGTTGCCTTACAAGGGTTCATGAATTTTTATGAAGCTATGGCAATGGAAAAACTTTGGAATATTGGCACAAACAGACAAATAGACCAGAGGTATAGAAAAAAGAGAAAGAGTCACACATATTTGGAAACTTGAATTATGACAAAGGTGGCATTGCAAATCACCCAAGAAAGGAAGACTCTTCAATGAACACTGATGGGGAAAATGCTTATTAATATAACAAAATGAAATTGGGTCCCTACATCAAATCAGAAACAAAAATTAATTCCAGGTAAATTAAAGATTTAAATGTGAAGCTTAAAAATTTTAAACTGTCAGAAGGAAATGTAATAATGTTAGGTCCTTAGGGTGGGAAAATCGAACAAGACATAGAAAGCATAACACATTTTCATGTCCATAATCTTATGGATATTGAGCAAAACAAACTTGTTACCACTGCAAGCAGGACAGTAAATTGATTCAAACAGTTTGAAAAGTAATTTTCTAGTATCTCAAAAATTGATAGTGCTCGTCCCTTACAACCTAGCAAGTCCATTTTGAAATTATTATCTCAATCTTTTGTACCAGGGCTCAAGGAGATGTATATATAGATTCTCACAGCTTCACTCTTCCTAATTGCAAAAGGAAATGGTAAATGGCAATGAAAATGAATAAATTATAGCCATGAAACTACATGGTTGAATATCAGGAAGGTAGCTATGAGTCAGGAAAAGAAAAAAAATATATAACACTTTTGTTATGTTTCCATTTAAAAAACACTTGAAAACAAGAAAAATTAAACAATATGTTTTGGATACAAATGCATATAAATAAAACTATATGAAGAAAAGTAAGGGGCTGAAAATGTCTAGTCCTATTATTCATGTGGCTGGAGAGGTGGGAGGGAGATGAAAAGGGGAAAAAAAATCACACAAGGAAGTACAAAATTGTGGTGATGCTCTATTCCTTAAGCCAGTGGTGGGTTAATTGATATTTATTGGATTATTATTCCTCGGACTCTATACGTTTCATAAGTATTCCTTTCTATTTATTTCTTACATAGGACAAACAAACAAACAAACAAACAAAAGATAACTGCAACCTTTAAAGGAAAATAAATGGAATATATAACACCCAGAGATGTACATCAGCATCATCACTAGGGGATATAATAATGGGATGATTTTTCTCTTGGCCTCCTAAGAGAGTAAGGAAAATTGGTGGCCTACATATTTGAGAAAATCAGGAGTATGGTGTTTTCTTTGTTCATTCTGTCTGCTGTAACAAAATACACTAAACTGGGTAGCTTATAAACAACAAAAATTTTATTTCTCACAGTACTAAAGGCTGGGAAATCCAACATCAAGGCACTGCCAGATTCAGTATCTGGTTGGGGCCCACTTTTTGTTTCATAGATGGCACCTTCTTTCTGCATTTATATGGTGAAAAAGTGGAAAAAGCCAAGGGATCTCTCTGGGTCCTCTTTTATAAGTGCACTAATACCATTCCCAAGGGCTCTGTCACAATGACCTAATCACCTTCCAAAGGCTCCACCTTCTAATACCATCACTTCAGGGGGAAAGATTTTAACATGAATCTTGAGGGAGATGCAAACATTCAGACCATAGTAGATGTGTACACAGGTGAATATAAGGGAGGAGGGGAATATAGGAAAAAACTCTCCAAACTGATGCTAAGAAAATCTTATGACTTAAGAAAGCAATATTTTAAAGACAAGCTCACTTTTTTCATTTAGCATAAAACCTCTCCCTTAAACAAAAATAAGTGAACTGTTTTTATACCATAAGAAAGAGTATATGGGGGTGGCAGTGGAACAACAGATGGAAAGTTGAAAAATAAATGACTATTTAAGTGTTTTATTTCAAAATGCTTTCATGATTGAAAAAGCCCTATAAAGGTGCATTACATGTCCACAACCAACTTTCTCAGCACCAAATTATTTTTAGTTGAGGAGTGATACTGTTTTCTTATTGCCCCCAAATCCAAATACTTCCCTCAGATCAAACTAACTAACAGCCTGTTTAATATTTTATAACCAGAATTAGTAAAATCTTTGTATATAATGGAATATATCTAGAGTCCTTTATCACTCTAAGCCTCCATGACTCACTGATTAACAGCACTTAGTAGGAAACTGTCACTATTTTCCCAAAACAAGCTCAGAAAAGATGCTGTTTTTGTGACTGTTTTAGTAAGAATCAAATTTGATATTTATAGGCCACCTGGAAAATATGGATTCTGAAGTGACAAAAAGACATGGATGTCAGACGTGGTGTGTTTTCCTTCTCCATATTAGACCTCGTCTGACACTGACACTGCAATCACAGTTAAGTATCTGAGATTTGGCCCAGAGAAAGACCAGAATTATTATCCCTTCTAAATGATTCTTCAAACCATGAACATTTTCTGATATTACTACTGATGTGGTTGACAGGAAATATGCCTCCTATCCCTGCCTCCAACTTAATATATATGTGCTTTTGGATATGTTATTTAAAGGGCCTCGGTTTCTCCATCAATGACATGAGGGATTTGGTGTAAGTGATTTCTAAAGCTGCCTCATAGGTAAGACGTGCTAAGCTTTCATGATTCAAGGTGATTTCATCTAATTTTGTAGTACCTGTCTGAAGCATATTGATGAAGGACCTACCATAAAGTCCATTAAATTAATAAATAATTAAAAGAAAAGAAAAGGAAAGAAAAAAATACAGGCAAATATTGAGACCATGACTATCAAAAGTCCAAGAAAAATCATATAATTTGTATTTCACTTCAATTTTACTTTAATCATATAATTACTCCAATTTTACTTTAATCATATAATTTGGATTAGCTATTTTACTTCTCTGCTGTGTCATCATTATTTTTCCATTTTTACCAACACTATAAGATAAACATTTAGAAATTAGATGTGCACCATCTGGGGGATGGTCATGATGGAGACTCAGACTTTTGGGGGGAGGGGGGGAAATGGGCATTTATTGAAACCTTAAAATCTGTACCCCCATAATATGCCAAAAAAAATAATTAAAAAAAAAATCCCTGTTAAGGTATCAGTGGGATGAGTTATCCTAGCTTGGATTCATTTCAAGAGATTAATTTCAAGAGAAAGACTTGGATTTTTCCTATACCTATTCTTACTTGTACACAAAAGGAATCCTTATCCACAGCTGAGTGTGTAGAGGTTTTAAAATTGTAAATTCAAGTTAGGTGGATACAAAAATGTTAGATTCCTAAACTTTGGAGTTGATAAAATATTGTCCTGCCATACTCAACCAGTTACTATTTGAATGTATGATTCAAATACATTGAATGTTATTAAAGCGTTTTAACTGTTTCATTAAAAAAAAAAAAGAAATTAAATCTGAAAGAGTTGGAGGAATAAATCGTGATGTTCGGGATTAAGATAATTGATAGTTAATAATTCTGTAATTGGTAATTTAAGATGAATAGCAAGATTTTCAGGTTTTTTTTTTATTGTATTGTTCTTCTGCCCCCTTGTGGCCACCATGGTGCACCACAACAATTTAGGTGATACATCCCTCAGTCCTGAATGAACCATTTAAGAGGCTTTTCCTATAACAGCCCAAAGCCTATTCTGTATGTTTGAAGAATATTTTATTATAATTTTTAATTTTACTGCCATATTTGAAGCAAACATTGTTTTCTTAACTTTTACTGAGTATTGTTCAGGGATTTTAAAAATTTATTTTCTATGAGCAATCCAGTCTGAAAAACATACTCCTATAAAATCGAAAATGTTTATAGTCTTTGGTTCTGCCATGGTTTATTTAGACTAGGTATAATTGAAAAATAAGCAATCTTAAAACTATTCATTATCATGTTTTTGAGAAATCAATATGTTCTGATTCTAAAATACATGCTTTTTTTCCATATTTTTATTTTATTTCGGCATATTATGGGGGTACAGATTTTAAGGTTTCAATAAATGCCCATTCCTCCCTTCCCCCCTCAAGTCTGAGTCTCCAACATGACCATCCCCCAGATGGTACACATCTCATTCATTATATATGTATATATCCGATCCCTCCCCCCTCCCACCTGCCCAATACATTATTACTGTAGTAGCTATGTATCCAATTAGGTGCTGCTCTGTTAATACCAATTTGCTGGTGAGTATATGTGGTGTATGTTTTTCCATTCTTGGGAAACTTCACTTAATCATATGGGTTTCACCTCTAACCAGGAAAATATAAGATGTGCTATATCACCGTTGTTTCTTAGCGCTGAATAGTACTCCATGGTATACATATACCACATTTTATTAATCCATTCTTGGATTCATAGGCACTTGGGCTGTTTCCAAAGCTTGCAATTATGAATTGTAATGCTATAAACATTTGAGTGTAGGTGACTTTTTGTAGAGTGTCATTGCATCTTTTGGGCAGATGCCCAGCAATGGGATTGCTGGATCAAATGGTAGATTCACTTGTATCGCGTTAAGGTATCTCCAAATTGCTTTCCACAAAGGTTGAACTAGTTTGCAGTCCCACCAGCAGTGTAGGAGTGTTCCTCTCTCTCCACATCCACGCCAGCATTTATTATTTGGGGACTTTTTGATAAAGACCATTCTCACTGGGGTTAAGTGATATCTCATTGTGGTTTTGATTTGCATTTCCCTGATGATTAGAGATGTTGAACATTTTTTCATATGTTTGTTGGCCATTCTTCTGTCTTCTTTAGAAAAGTTTCTGTTCAAGTCCTTTGCCCACTTTTTAATGGGGTTATTTGACTTTTTCTTCCTGATTTTCATAAGTCCTAAGTATATTCTAGTTATCAGTCCCTTATCAGATGCATAGGATGCCAAAATTTTCTCCCATTCTGTAGGTTGTCTGTTTACTTTCATGACTATTTCTTTGGCTGTGCAGAAGCTTTGTAGTTTGATCATGTCCCATTTATTTATTTTTGTTACTGCTGTGATTGCCTTTGGGGACTTCTTCATAAACTCTTTGCCTAGGCCAATGTCTAGGAGAATGTTTCCAACATTTTCCTCTAGAGTTCTAATAGTTTCATACCTTAGGTTTAAGTCTGTTACCCAGCGTGAGTTGGATTTTGTGAGAGGTGAAAGGTGTGGGTCCTGTTTTAGCCTTCTACAGGTGGCTATCCAGTTTACCCAGCACCATTTATTGAAAAGGGATTCTTTTCCCCAGCGTATGTTTTTGACTGCTTTGTCAAAGACTAGATGGCTATATGAGGATGGTTTTATATCAGGATTCTCACATCTGTTCCACTGGTCAATATTCCTAGTTTTGTGCCAATACCATATTGATTTTATTACCACAGCTTTGTAGTATAGTTTGATATCTGGCATATTAATGCCTCCCATTTTGTTTTTGTTGCCTAGAATTGCTCTAGATATTCGGGGTATTCTTTGGTTCCATACGAAGTGTAAAATTATTTTCTCTATATCTGTGAAGAATGCTGATGGGATTTTAATAGGTATTGCATTGAATCTGTAGATCAGTTTGGGTAGTATAGACACTTTGATGATATTGAGTCTGCCGATCCATGAGCATGGTATGGATTTCCATCTGTTTACATCCTCTGCTATTTCCTTCCTCAGTGTTTCATAGT
This sequence comes from Microcebus murinus, assembly GCF_040939455.1. Classification (NCBI taxonomy): domain Eukaryota; kingdom Metazoa; phylum Chordata; class Mammalia; order Primates; family Cheirogaleidae; genus Microcebus; species Microcebus murinus. The sequence goes on along the minus strand of NC_134136.1, from coordinate 72,270,148 downwards.
TCTCCCTGTAGAGGTCTTTTACGTCCTTGGTTAAGTATATTCCTAGGTACTTTAATTTCTTCCTTGCTATTGTAAAGGGAATTGAGTCTTTGATTTGGTTCTCATTTAGATTTTTGTTGGCGTATATGAATGCCTCTGATTTCTGTGTATTGATTTTGTATCCTGAGACTTTACTAAATTCATTGATCAGTTCCAGGAGTTTCCTGGTTGAATCTTTGGGGTTTTCTAGATACAATATCATATCATCAGCAAGCAGTGAAAGTTTGATCTCTTCTGCCCCTATATGGATACCTTTGATTCCATTTTCCTGTCTGATTGTTATAGCCAAGACTTCCAGCACTATGTTGAACAGAAGTGGAGATAGTGGGCAGCCTTGTCCGGTTCCAGTTCTAAGTGGGAATTATTTCAATTTTTCCCCATTCAGTATGATGTTGGCTATGGGTCTGTCATATATGGCTTGTATCATTTTTAGGTATGTCCCTTCTATGCCTATTTTAAGTGTTCGTTTCATGAAAGGGTGTTGAATTTTGTCAAAAGCTTTTTCTGCATCTATTGAAAGAATCATGTGGTCTTTGTTTTTGCTTCTCTTTATATGGTGAATTGCATTTATAGATTTACATATGTTGAACCATCCCTGCATCCCTGGGATGAAGCCCACTTGCTGGTGATGGATTATTTTTTTGATAAGCATCTGTATTTGGTTAGCTAAGATTTTGTTGAAAATTTTTGCATCTATATTTATTAGGGATATTGGTCTGTAGTTTTCTTTTTTTGTTGCATCCTTTCCTGGTTTTGGTATCAGAGTAATATTCGCTTCATAAAAGGTGTCAGGGAGGTTTCCGTTCTTCTCGATGTTGTGGAATACTTTCTGCAAGATAGGTACTAGTTCTTCTTTGTAAGTGTGGTAAAATTCGGGTGTGAAACCATCTGGACCGATACTTTTCTTTTTTGGGAGATTTTTAATTGCTGTTTCTATTTCAGCTCTTGGGATTCGTCTGTTCAAGGAATCTATTTCTTCCTCGTTGAGCCTAGGAAGGCTGTGTGTTTCTAGAAATTTGTCCATTTCCTCCACATTTTCCACTTTGTGTGCATAAAGATTTTTGTAGTATCTAGAAATTATATCTTGTATCTCTGTAGAATCAGTTGTGATATCTCCTTTTTTGTTCCTGATGGAGCTTATTAGAGATTTCTCTTTTCTGCTTGTCATTAACTTAGCCCATGGTGTGTCAATTTTGTGTATTTTTTCAAAGAACCAACTTTTTGTTTTATTAATCTCCTGAATAGCTTCCCTGTTTTCAATTTCGTTTAGTTCTGATTTGATCTTGTTGATTTCACTTCTTCTGCTGGGTTTGGGGTTGGTTTGTTCTTCTTTTTCCAGCTGTTTGAGTCGTTTCGTTTGATGGTCTCTTTGTGATCTTTTTGACTTTTTGTTATAGGCATTTATGGAGATAAACTTTTCTCTCAGAACTGCTTTAGCTGTGTCCCAGAGGATTTGATAACTTGTGTCTTCATTGTGATTTTGTACATAGAATTTTTAAATTACAATCTTGATTTATTCATTTATGAAGTAATCATTTAGTAGGAGGTTGTTTAATTTCCACGTTTTTGTGTAGAAATGTGAGTTTCTGTTAGGGTTGATTTCTAGTTTTATTCCACTGTGATCTGAGAAGGTGCATGGTAAGATTTCTATTTTTTTAAATTTCTTGAGATTTACTTTGTGTCCTAGGATATGGTCCATTGTAGAGAATGTCTCGTGAGCTGATGAGAGGAACGTCTATTTAGTGGATTTTGGATAGAATGTCCTGTAAATGTCAGTCAGACCCAATTGTTCCAGAGTTCTGTTTAAGTCCATTATTTCTTCATTAATTTTCTGTTTGGAGGCTCTGCCTTGTGCCATCAGTTGGGTGTTGAAATCTCCGGTGATTCTAGGTTGCTATTAATCAATTTGCTTAGATCCAATGAGGTTTGCTTTATGAAACTGGGTGCACATAAGTTGTGTGCATATATATTTAAACTTGTTATCTCTTCTTGTTGGACTGTGCCCTTCACCATTATATAATGACCCTCTTTGTCTTTCACTACTTTTGTTGGTTTAAAAAGTAAATCCTCTGAAATTAGAACTACCACGCCAGCCTTCCTTTGGCTTCCACTTGACTGGAATGTTAACCTCCACCCTTTTACTTTTAGTATATATTTATCCTTACAGGTTAGATGTGTTTCCTGAAGACAGCATATACTTGGCCTGTATTTTCTTTTTCTTTTTTTTTTTTTGATTTTTTTTTCCTGGCATATTATGGGGGTACAGATATTAAAGTTTCAATAAATGCCCATTTCCCCCCTCCCCCCAAAAGTCTGAGTCTCCATCATGACCATCCCCTAGATGGTGCACATCTCACTCATTATGTATGTATATACCCGCCCTCCTCACCCTCCCACCTGCCCAATACTCTATTACTGTAGTACCTATGTGTCCACTAGGTGCTACTCAGTCAATACTAGTTTGCTGGAGAATATATCAGGTGCTTGTTTTTCCATTCTTGGGATACTTCACTTAGTAGTATGGGTTCCAGCTCTAACCAGGAAAATATAAGATGTGCTATATCGCCATTGTTTCTTAGAGCTGAATAGTACTCCATGGTATACATATACCACAATTTATTAATCCATTCCTGGATTGATGGGCACTTGGGCTGTTTCCACAGCCTTGCAAATAAGAATTATGCTGCTATAAACATTCGAGTGCAGGTGTCTATTTTGCAGAGTGTTATTGGATCTTTTGGGTACGTGCCCAGCAATGGGATTTCTGGATCAAATGGTAGATTCACTTGTATGACTTTAAGGTATCTCCATATTGTTTTCCATAGCGGTTGAATTATTTTGCATTCCCAACAGCAGTGTAGGAGTGTTCTTCTCTCTCCACATCCACGCCAGCGTTTGTTATTTGGGGACGTTTTGATAAAGGCCATTCTCACTGGAGTTAAGTGATATCTCATTGTAGTTTTGATTTGCATTTCCCTGATGATTAGAGATGATGAGCATTTTTTCATATGTTTGTTGGCCATTCTACTGTCTTCTTTAGAAAAGTTTCTGTTCAAGTTCTTTGCCCGCTTTTTAATAGGGTTATTTTATTTTTTCTTACTAATTTTTGTGAGTTCTAAGTATATTCTAGTTATCAGCCCATTATCAGATACGTAGGATGCAAAAATTTTCTCTCATTCTATAGGTTGTCTGTTTACTTTCATGACTGTTTCTTTGGCTGTGCAGAAGCTTTGTAGTTTCATCATGTCCCATTTATTTATTTTTGTTGCTTCTTTTATTGCCTTTGGGGACTTCTTCATAAACTCTTTGCCTAGGCCGATGTTTATGATAGTGTTTCCAACATTTTCCTCTAGAATTCTAATGATTTCATACCTTAGGTTTAAATCTGTTATCCAGCGTGAGTTGATTTTTGTGAGAGGTGAAAGGTGTGGGTCCTGCTTTAGCCTTCTACAAGTGGCTATCCAGTTTTCCCAGCACCATTTATTGAAAAGGGATTCTTTTCTTCAGCGTATGTTTTAGTCTGCTTTTTGAAAGATTAGATGGCTATTTGAGGATGGTTTTAAGTCAGGATTATCACATCTGTTACACTGGTCAATATTTCTATTTTTGTGCCAATACTAGATTGATTTAATTACTACAGCTTTGTAGTATAGTTTGATATCTGGCATATTAATACCTCCCATTTTGTCTTTGTTGCCTACAATTGTTCTGGATATTCGGGGTCTTCTTTGGTTCCATACAAAACATAAAATTATTTTTTCTATATCTGTGAAGAATGCTAATGGGATTTTAATAGGTATTGCATTGAAATTGTAGATCAGTTTGGGTAGTATAGACATTTTAATGACGTTGAGTCTGCCGATCCATGAGCATGATATGGATTTCCATCTGTTTACATCTTCTGCTATTTCCTTCCTCAGTGTTTTATAGTTCTTCCTATAGAGATCTTTTACCTCCATGGTTAAGTATATTCTTAAGTACTTTAATTTCTTTATTGCTATTGTGAAGGGTCTTGGTCTTTTATTTGGTTCTCAATTTGATTGTTGTTGGCGTATATGAATGCGTCTGATTTCTGTGTATTGATTTTGTATCCTGAGACTTTACTAAATTCATTGATCAGTTCCAGGAGTTTCTTGGTTGAATCTTTGGGGTTTTCTAAATATAATAACCTATCATAAGTAAACAGTGAAAGTTTGATCTCTTCTGCCCCTATTTGGATACCTTGATTCCACTTTCCTGTCTGATTGCTGTAGCCAGGACTTCCAGCACTATGTTGAATCGAAGTGGACATAGTGGGCATCCTTGTTTTGTTCCAGTTCTAAGTGGGAATGCTTTCAGTTTTTCCCCATTCAATATGATGTTGGCTATGCATCTATCATATATGGCTTGTATCATTTTTAGGTATGTCCCTTCTGTGCCTATTTTCTTAAGTGTTCGTAACATGAAATGGTGTTCAATTTTGTCAAAAGCTTTTTCTGTATCTATTGAAAGAATCATGTGGTCTTTGTTTTTGTCTTTGTTTATGTGGTGAATTGCATTTATAGATTTACATATGTTGAACCATCCCTGCATCCCTTGGATGAAGTCCACTTGGTCGTGATGGATCATTTTTTTATTTTTTTTATTTTTTTTTAAAATTTTTTACCTGTGGACGAGGTTCTGGGGCCCCAAGAGTGGGGGCCCCGGAAGTCGCCCTGGATCATTTTTTTGATAAGCTTCTGGATTCGTTTAGCTAAGATTTTGTTGACAATTTTTGCATCTATATTCATTAGGGACATTGGTCTGTAGTTTTCTTTTTTTGTTGCATCCTTTCCTGGTTTTGGTATCAGAGTAATATTCGCTTTATAAAAGGTATCAGGGAGATTTCCATTCTTCTCGATGTTGTGGAGTAGTTTTTGTAAGATAAGTAGTAGTTCTTTTTAGTAAGTGTGGTAAAATTCGGGTGTGAAGCCATCTGGACCGGGACTTTTCTTTTTAGGGAGATTTTTAATTGCTGTTTCTATTTCAGCTGTTGAAATTGGTCTATATTCTGGGAATCTATTTCCTCCTGATTGAGCCTAGGGAGGCTGTGTGTTTCTAGAAATTTGTCCATTTCCTCCACATTTTCCAATTTTTTGTGAATAAAGATTTTTGTAGTATTCATATGTTATATCTTGTGTCTCTTTAGGATCAGTTGTGATATCTCCTTTTTTGTTCCTGATGGAGGTTATCAGAGATTTCTCTTTTCTACTTGTCGTTAGCTTAGCCAGTGGCATTTCAATATTGTGTATTTTTTCAAAGAATCAACTTTTTGTTTTGTTAATCTCCTGAATAGCTTCCCTGTTTTCAATTTTGTTTAGTTCTGATTTGATCTTGTTGATTTCACTTCTTCTGCTCGTTTTGGGGTTGGTCTGTTCTTCTTTTTCCTGCTCTTTGAGTTGTTTCATTAGATTTCCTATTTGTGATTTTTTTCGACTTTTGTTTAAAGGCATTTATGGAGATAAACTTTCCTGTCAGAACTTCTTTAGCTGTGTCCCAGAGGAGTTGATAACTTGTCTCTCCATTGTCATTTTCTTCATATAATTATTTATTTCCGTCTTGATTTCTTCATTTATGAAGTAATCATTTAGTAGGAGGTTGTTTAATTTCCACGTTTTTGTGTAGAAATGTGAGTTTTTGTTAGGGTTGATTTCTACTTTTATTCCACTGTGATCTGAGAAGATACATGGGATGATTTCTATTTTTTTAAATTTCTTGGGGTTTACTTTTTGTCCTAGAATATGGTCAATCTTAGAAAATGTCCCATGAGCTGATGAGAAGAACGCATATTCGTTGGATTTTTGGTAGATTATTCTGTAAATGTCATTCAGTCCCAATTGTTCTAGAATTTTGTTTAAGTTCATTATTTCTTTGTTAATTTTCTGTTTGGAGGATCTGTCTCGTGCCATCAGTGGGGTGTTGAAATCTCCGGTGATTATGGTATTGCTATTAGTCAGTTATTTTAGATCCTGTAAGGTTTGCTTTATGAATATGGGTGCACCTAAGTTGGGTGCATATATATTTAAAATTTTTATCTCTTTTTGTTGAACTCTGCCCTTCACCATTATATAATGACCCTCTTTGTCTTTCACTACTTTTGTTGGTTTAAAAACTAAATCGTCTGAAATTAGAACTGCTACGCCAGCCTTCTTTTGACTTCCACTTGCTTGGAGCACTGATCTCCACCCTTTTAAATTTAGTCTATAGACGTCTTTGAAGGTTAGATGTGTTTCCGGAAGACATCATATACTTGGCCTGTATTTTCTTGTTCATTCAGCCAGTCTATATCTCTTGATTGAAGAGTTTAAGCCATTCACATTTATTAAAGAACTGATAGGTAGGGTAGATTATTGTTCATTCTGTTGGGGTGGATGTTGTGGCTTTGATTTCTCTCTTGAGCCATTGTAGTATCTGGACTTTAATCTTTGGGTTTTGGTTGTTTTTATCTTCGTGATTTTTTATTATGGTGTTTTGTGCATAACACTGTTTTGAGTACTTCTTGTAGGGCTGCTTTTGTCTTGGTGAATTCTCTGAGTCTTTGCTTGTCTGGACATGTCTTTATTTCTCCTTCATATACAAAGCTTTGTTTTGCAGGGTATAAAAGTCTAGACTGGGCATTGTTTTGTTTCTGAAGAGTGAGAATGGGGCTCTAGTCTCTCCTTGCTTGTAAAGTCTCATTAGAGAAGTCTGGTGTTATTCGAATTGGCTTTCCCTTGTATGTTACTTGCTTCTTTCGTCTTACAGCTCTTAGAATGATCTCTTTAGTTGATATTTTGGTCAGTCTGATGACTGCATGATGTGACGTCTTCCTGTTTGCATTGAATCTCCCAGGAGTCTTCTGGGCTTCTTGAACTTGTATATTGAGATTTTGAGCAAACCTGGGTAATTTTCTTCTATTATATCTTCAAATAGTTTGTCCAACCCCTGAGTGTTGTCTGCTTCCCCTTCTGGAAACCCTATGACCCTCACGTTAGGTTTCTTCACATAATCCCACATCTTTTTTAGGCTTTGCTTTTTTCTCTTGTTTCTCTGCTCTATCTCTGCGACTGATTTCTTTAATTGGAAGGTGTCATCTTCAATCTCTGAGATTCTTTCTTCTGTTTGATCTACCCTGTTCTTGAGACATTCCACAGTATTTTGTAATTCCCTGAGTTGATTCTTCATCTCCAGGTATTCGGTTAAAGTTTTCTTCACTGTGTCAATCACTTTAGTGAACCTTTGTTCCATATTCTGGAGGCTTTTTGTGGTTTCTTTGTGTTGGTTATTGAGTTGTTGTTGCAGGTCAGTGAGTGTTCTTATGATCCACATTCTAAATTCCTCTTCTGTCATTTTGGTTGCCAGGTTTTGGTTGTTGTCTGTTTCTAAGGGGCTGGTACTCCTCTTTGGGGGTGTGTTTTCCGTTTCTTTCTTCATATTTCCAGAGTTCTTTCACTGTTTTCTTCCCATTTCGCTCAGTTGTTGTAAAGTTTTTCCTTTAGGTTTTCGTTTGAGTATTCACATGTCTTGTTTAGTTTCTGAGCCGGTTGGTGGTGTTGCTCACTAGTGTCAGCCATCACTGGGCTGGTGTTTGCAGGTCTCTCTACCTGCTGGGGAGCCCACCAGCAGTCCGAGATGTAGTGGAGGGTAAACAGCCAATTACCCTCCCCTTCCCGCTGGTCTACAGGCTGTTCTGGCAGCCTCCCGTCTTCTGCTTCCTTAATTACACAGGTGGAGATAGATGGCAGGAATGGGAGCAGTCCCTATCTCAGCTCCACCCCTAAGGCGGGGCTAGAAATTTTGGAGTCGAAGGCCCAGCCCCAAGTCACTAGAGTGTGTGGGTCATAAAGTCTCTCTGTCTTGTATTCACCAAAGACAGCATCCTACTAGGCTCGACCCTGCCCAGGTAAACTCTCGGGCCTGGACACCGAGCACAGGATACCTGTGCAGGGAGAGGTTGGCCTGAAGCTGGCAGGCCAGTAGCCAACCAACGTATCCCCGTCTTCTGTCTCTTTAATTACACAGGTGGAGATAAGCGGTAGGAATGGGAACAGTTCCTATCTCAGCTCTGCCCCCAAGGCAGGTACAGAGGCTTTGGAGCCAAAGGCTCAGCAACAAGACACTGGAGCATGGTGGACATAAATCTCTCTGCCTTATAGCCACTAAGGGTAGTCTCCCACGAGGCTCAGCCCTGCCCAGGCGGGTTGCCCTCTCTGGACACAGAGCGTGGGAGACCTGTACAGGGAGAGACTTACCAGAAGCAGGCAGGCCTGCAATGGGACCCACCCATCCCTGTCTTCTGTCTCCTTAATTACACAGGTGGAGATAAGTGGCAGGAATGAGAACAGTTCCTATCTCAGCTCCGCCCCCAAGAGTGGGACAGAGTGTTTGGATCCCAGGGCAGGGCTCCGGGTCACAGGAGAGTGTGGAAAGCAATGTTTCTTTGCCTTAAATCCACCAAGAGCTATCTCCCCTGTAGTACTGCCCCATCCAGGCAGGGTCCACTCTCTGAGCACAGAGTCAGTGCCACTTGTGCAGCAAGTGACAGTCCAATATCAAATTGGTCGAGCAGGGGTGCGTACCAGCACTCTCTCTGTTCCTCCCCTCCAACCCCAGAGCCCAAGTCAGCGCTGGAATGCCAAGTCAGTGCCGGAATGCGGGGGCGGGGGCTGTGCCGGAGGGGCAGAGGGAGTGGGGTCCTAATGGATCAAGGAGTCTAACTTTGCGCACTCTGACCTCTCAGTGCTATCCCAAACCACCTCTATATCCAAAGTCGAAGCCTCCTTCTGTGTAAACTCCCCTTAACCTTGACCTGGGAGTGTTCTGCTGGCAGATGCCTGAGTGGGCTCTGGTTCCTCCTGCGCAGAGAGTGGTTGCTGGGCTCGGACCCTCCCCCTCCTTATACTGCCGCTGCTGTGTGCTCTGGGGAACTCATAGTGTTCCCTGCTCTAGTCTCCTCTCCACATGGCTTAGTCCCGCACTGCCACTTCTCACCAACTTCAGGCACCTCCCGGACTATGTGGAAGTGGAGCTCAGTGTAGCAGGGGGTGTTTGTCAGCACCGGGTAGGGCTGGCACCACTGCCAGCTGGCAGCGGCTTAAGCCATGCCTCGCACCCTCCCTGTTGTGTGCCTCCGAATCCCCGATTTTTGTGGAAGAATAATCGCTTCACCTTTGCTTTAGGCTGCAAATAGTCTTATCCCTCCTATTCCTGGTGCATGTCTGCAGGCTTGCGAAGCTGTTCCCGTGGAAGTGCAGATCGCTCGAGTGTGGCTATTCACTTTCTTCACTTTTCGCTCTGGGATCAGAGAGCCAGGAGGGCACCCCTACTCCACCATTTTCCCCCAATATCCTTGGCTTGTATTTTCTTATCCATTCAACTAGCCTATGTCTCTTGAGTGGAGAGTTTAAGCCATTCACATTTATTGAGAGAACTGATAGGTAAGGTAGATTATTGTTCATTCTGTTGGGTTAGATGTTGTTGCTTTGATTTCTCTCTTGAGCCATTGTATTATCTGGACATTAATCTTTCAGTTTTGGTTGTTTTTATCTTCATGAGTTTTTATTATGGTGTTCTGTGCTTAACACTGTTTTGAGTACTTCTTGTAGGGGTGGTCTTGTCTTGGTGAATTCTCTGAGCCTTTGCTTGTCTGAGAATGTCTTTATATCTCCTTCATATATGAAGCTTAGTTTTGCAGGGAATAAGAATCTATGCTGGGCATTGTTTTGTTTCAGAAGAGTGAGAATGGGACCCCAGTCTCTCCTTGCTTGTAAAATCTCATTAGAGAAGTCTGGTGTTATTCGAATTGGCTTTCCCTTGTAAGTTGCTTGCTTGTTTCATCTTACAGCTCTTAGAAGGGCCTCTTTAGTTGATATTTTGGTCAGTCTGATGACTGCATGATGTGACATCTTCCTGTTTGCATTGAATCTCCCAGGGGTCCTCTGAGCTTCTTGAACTTGTATATCAATATTTTGAGAAAGGCCTGGGAAATTTTCCTCTATTATATCTTCAAATAGCTTGTCCAACCCGTGAGTGTTGTCTTCCTCCCCTTCTGGTAACTCTATGACCTTCACATTATGTTTCTTCACATAATTCCACATCTCTTGTAAGCTTTGCTCTTTTCTCTTGTTTTTCTTCTCTATCTTTGTGACTGATTTATTTAATTGGAGGGTGTTATCTCCTATCTCTGAAATTCTTTCTTCTGTTTGGTCTAACCTGTTCTTGAGACTTTCCACTGTATTTTGTAGGTCCCTGATTGATTCTTCATTTCCAGTAGTTCAGTTAAACTTTTCTTCATTGTGTCTATTTCTGTAGTGAACTTTTGTTCCAGGTCCTGGAGGCTTTTTGTGGTTTCTTTGTGTTGGTTATTGAGTTGTTCTTGCAGGTCGGTAAGTGTTCTTATGATCCATATACGAAATTCCTCTTCTGTCATTTTGGTTGCCTGATTTGGGTTGGTGTCTGTTTATAGGGGGCTGGTGCTACTCTTTGGGGGTGTGTTTACTATTTGGTTCTTTATATTTTATGAGTTCCTTTGCTGATTTCTTCCCATGTCAATCAGTTGTTGTTTCTTTCCTTTAGGTTTTTGTTTGGGTATTTTCATGCCTTGCTTAGTTTCAGAGCTGGTAGGTGGTGTCTGTGGGTGAGATTCAACCACTCCCTGTATAATGAGTCAATAGGTGCCATTAAAAGCATGTGCAGGATATCTTCCCTGTCAGTAGATGCCGCTTGCTTGGAGGAACAGGCTACGCTGTTGTTTTTATGTCCTATTATCAGCTCTTGTTCCTGTAGTGAGGCACTCTAGTGCCTCAGGTGGTGGGTGGTGCCCTGGGACTTTCAGGTGTGTCCTTTTCTCCCTCTCAGTTAGGGCTGGTCTAGGAGAAAGACTGGGCGGAGCTTGGTTGGGTAAGCCTGCCCTCAGGCACCACCAATGCCCTTAGCAGGGGTCAAAGTTCTGTTCTCTGCTTCCAGGAAAAGCTGTCAGAGATGGGCTGGAATGGCCCTGCTCAGTCAGAAAGTCTGTATGTTGGGGTGGGGCTGTCTGACACTCGAAGTTTGGAGTGGGCCTCGCTTCTTTCCACCCTCCCCAACTCCACAGCTACTCCTGGGCCTCTGCCAGCAGGGCAGACTACATGCCACCAGGCCTCCCCAGACTGTGATGCTGGCGGGGAGGTTCCCTGAGCAGAAACGCCACCTGGGCTGGGTGTATGGCCTCCTTTTGGGAGGAGAGTTGCCCTCTAGGATGCTGATCTGCCCCTGAAGGCACATACACCTCTTTAGGCTGTTCGCCTATATCTCTTCTGTGCCCCGGGCAATGCGAGACCTTGGTGCACGGCATCTGGTCTGCAGGTCTGACCTCTGGGTTCCAGAGTTCAAACTATATCCCCATCAGGGAGAGGAGTGTCAGTCCCTATTCACCCACAGGGAGCCCAAGATCAGTCTATGTCTCTCAGCCTCAGGGTCTGCACCATTCTCCTGGGATCACCGTGCCAGCAGCACCTGGGAGGGCTGGCGGGTAGGGAGCTCACAGTCTGAGTTCCCTTTAGCCAGCTGTAGGGTCCCAAAAGGGAAGGTCTGGTTCCCTGGAGGTGCCTCTGGCTGGTGGCTATATTGTCTCTTTTGGCAGCTGCGGGTAGGGTCGGGGGAGGTGAGAAGGATGCAATATGGCGCCTGCCATGCAGCTCGGGTCTGTGCACACGGAAGTGCCCCGAGGGATTTGGGAGCATGGTGCTGCTTCCGCTACAGGCTTACTGCTCACTGGCGGCTGCCGTCTCTGGGCTGGTGTCCGCAGGTCTCTCCACCTGCTGGGGAGCCCACCAGTAGTTCTAGATGCAGGAGAAGGGAAAGGTGACTGATCCACCTACCCTTCCCGCTGGTCTCCAGGCTGCTCTGGCTGTCTCAGCTTCCAGTTATCCTCTGCGACCTCCTCCCGTGGAGTCTCCCGTTGTCTCAGGTACCCCTCCTTCTGGCCCTCGTCCACTGTATGCTCATCTTCTTGCTTCTTTTTTCTAATTTCTGCTGGAATCTGTCTTTTCTGCAGAGACACTCTATCTGGCAGTGTTTCTCATCTGCCATCGTGATCCTCTCCCCCTAAAATACATGTTGATTAGACAAAATTTGAAAAATATAGAAAGATACAAAGAAGAAAAAATCACCAATATTTCCAATAACCACTACTGACTCTTGCAATTATTATATTCCAGGTTATTTTTCTATACATATTTACTATTGTCACAGTAAGAGATTAGTAAAGAATTGCTGAATATATAAGAATATATTCAAACATTTCCTTTCTTAATTAGATGTGCTTTGTAAACAAAATGTCAATCTCTTAAAATATTTATCCAAGTGAATATCCAGTTAATCAAGTCTCATTATATTTTCATTGCACATGATAACTTTTCATATTTCTTTCTGGAAGATTTGTACCATCTTCTATCCCTACTAGTAGGACATAAAAATTACCTATCTCTGTGAATCCTCAACAAAATTGAATACTATTATTCATGTTTTATTAAATTAAAGCTTATGAATTTATATTACATAAATTTCCATCACTTCATTTATTCATATATGTGTCTATACCTACATGTATACATGGACACACATGCATGCATACACTTACTTTCACAGGTATTTGACATGTGTACACATACATACACACAATATGCATGGACAGATAGATAGGTGCTGTGATTTGCCACTTAGGTCTTTTTGTCCTGTACAAGTTTTCATTTTTTATAGAAGTAAACGTCCATATTTTCATTGGTAATTTCTTCAATTGCTTTCAAGCTTTAAAAGTATCACCATCAACAATTTAACACTTATTTGCATTTTTATGTCTTGATTTTTAAAAACAACTCTTACATATTATGACCTATACTAGAAACTTGATATTAGGCATTCTTTAGCTATACAGCATGCATTTAAATTTAATGAGTTTCAGGGAAATATAATCTTCTTGAGGTCAAATGTTATCACAGCATATTTTTAAAATTGAGTTATTAAAAATTCATATTTTTCTCAAGGAAAATCAAGTTGCTTAGGATAGTTGTTCAAAAGTTGTACATCCCAATTATCATTTATTTAACATAGTTGGTATTATATAGACTCTTACTAAACTGGCATGAAATATGAAACTACAAAAAGAACTTGGAACCTGTACCCATTCAATTTTGGTGACTAAGATAGCAACAAATGAATCTCAAGAAACTTTCAAGATTCTTTCTTCATCCCAATTCTTTTAAAGAGTATGACAATATAGATAAGGCAATGTAAATAAAATAATGCTGAAAAAAATAAAGTATTTGAAAAATTCTAAAAGGACCAATTAATTTGCTTGATAATGCCCTAAATACTCCTTGACATTTTCTAAAATGACAGGAAATATGATATATTGTTTGTTCATGTGGAATTAAAAGTGTTTGAGGTGAGGTGTGAGGTTCAGTGTTTCAGAAGTTTCTTTACATTGATGCTCGTTTTCATTAGAATGAAAGATAGATTCCAATAGATAAATTAATTAACAAGAGAGTGCATATGGTACCTTTTACTCAACACAGAGTTAAGATAAAATAAGTGTATAAAATTTGCTCCTACTTGAAGGAACTTAGAGCTTTGTGGAAGAGTAACAACAAAAACTACCAACAAAAAAAAAAGGCAAAAAAGTAGAATTCACATTAACTGCTCATGTGCCAAGTTCTATAATAAATTTGTGCCAGCATTTAATACTCATATAGGAACTTATGAAACCGTTATTGTTACTGAAATATCTATTTAAAATATATGGAAAATAATGATCAGAGTTGTTACTTACCTTGTCTGAGTTCACACAATTTATGAAAGCCAAAGTTGAAACCTAGGTCAGTGTGATGCCAACAGTTTCAATCCCTTACCATCTGCGCTATACCATTGGGGCTAAATTTCTATGAGCCAGATAAAATTTGATTCAGAAAAGCAAATGATTTCATGGCAATTTTCAAGGTAGAACTTGGATAGATAAAAGGCAAAGAGGAGATCAGTGACAGCAAAAGCAGGGAGGTATGAATAAGCATCCAGACAAACTAAACAAAAGGTCAAAAAACCTTTTTGAACTTCTGCCAATTATTTTACTATTTGCAAAAGCAATGTTATGAATTTAATAAAATATTATTTTAAAATATACAAAAGTACAAAAGAGAAATTAAAATCGCTCATAACCCCACTTCTCAGAAATAAATATGGATTTTTATTTTTATTTCAGCATATCATGGGGGTACAAATTTTAAGATTTCAAATAATGCCCTTGACCCCTCCCCCCCAAGTCTGAGCTTCAAGCATGACCATTCCCCAGACGCTGCACATGTCACTCATTATGTATGTATATAACCGTCCCCTCCTCCCTCCCACCTGCCAAATACCCAATTAGTGTAGTTCCTATTTGTCCACTTAGGTGCTGCTCAGTTAATACCAGTTTGCAGGTGAGTATACGTGATGCTTGCTTTTTCATTCTTTTTTTTTTTAATTTTCTTTTTATTTTGGAATATTATGGGGGTACAGATTTTAAGGTTACAATAAATGCCCATTTCCCCCCTCCCCCCAAAAGTCTGAGTCTCCATCATGACCATCCCCTAGATGGTGCACATCTCACGCATTATGTATGTATATACCCGCCCCCCTCCCACCTACCCAATACCCTATAACTGTAGTACCTATGTGTCCACTTAGGTGCTACTCAGTTATTACCAGTTTGCTGGAGAATATATCTGGTACGTGTTTTTCCATTCTTGGGATACTTCACTTAGTAGTATGGGTTCCAGCTCTAACCAGGAAAATATAAGATGTGCTATATCACCATTGTTTCTTAGAGCTGAATAGTACTCCATGGTATACATATACCACATTTTATTAATCCATTCTTGGATTGATGGACACTTGGGCTGTTTCCACAGCCTTGCAATTATGAATTGTGCTGCTATAAACATTCGAGTGCAGGTGTCTTTTTTGTAGAGTGTCACTGGATCATTTGAGTAGATGCCCAGCAATGGGATTGCTGGATCAAATGGTAGATTCACTTGTATCGCTTTAAGGTATCTCCATATTGCTTTCCACAGAGGTTGAACTAGTTTGCAGTCCCAACAGCAGTGTAGGAGTGTTCCTCTCTCTCCGCAACCACGCCAGCATTTATTGTTTGGAGATTTTTTGATAAAGGCCATTCTCACTGGGGTTAGATGATATCTCATTGTGGTTTTGATTTGATTTCCCTGATGAATAGAGATGTGGAGCATTTCTTCATATGTTTGTTAGCCATTATTCTGTCTTCTTTAGAAAAATTTCTGTTCAAGTCCTTTGCCCACTTTTTAATGGGGTTATTTGATTTTTTCTTCCTAATTTTCGTGAGTTCTAAGTATATTCTAGTTATCAGTCCCTTATCAGATGCATAGGATGCCAAAATTTTCTCCCATTCTGTAGGTTGTCTGTTTACTTTCATGACTATTTCTTTGGCTGTGCAGAAGCTTTGTAGTTTGATCATGTCCCATTTATTTATTTTTGTTGCTGCTGTGATTGCCTTTGGGGACTTCTTCATAAACTCTTTGCCCAGGCTGATGTCTAGGAGAGAGTTTCCAACTTTTTCCTCTAGAGTTCTAATAGTTTCATACCTTAGGTTTAAGTCTGTTATCCAGCGTGAGTTGATTTTTGTGAGAAGTGAAAGATGTGGGTCCTGTTTTAGCCTTCTACAGGTGGCTATCCAGTTTTCCCAGCACCATTTATTGAAGAGGGATTCTTTCCCAAGCGTATGTTTTTGTCTGCTTTGTCAAAGATTAGATGGCTATATCAGGATGGTTTTATATCAGGATTCTCACATCTCTTCCACTGGTCAATATTCCTATTTTTGTGCCAATACCATATTGTTTTAATTACCACAGCTTTGTAGTATAGTTTGATATCTGGCATATTAATGCCTCCCATTTTGTTTTTGTTGCCTAGAATTGCTCTAGATATTCGGGGTCTTCTTTGGTTCCATACGAAGCGTAAAATTATTTTTTCTATATCTGTGAAGAATGCTGATGGGATTTTAATAGGTATTGCATTGAATCTATACATAAGTTTGGGTAGTATAGAAATTTGATAATATTGAATCTGCCGATCCATGAGCATGGTATGGATTTCCATCTGTTTACATCCTCTGCTATTTCCTTCCTCAGTGTTTCATAGTTCTCCCTGTAGAGGTCTTTTACATCCTTGGCTAAGTATATTCCTAGGTACATTAATTTCTTTGTTGCTATTGTGAAGGGAATTGAGTCTTTGATTTGGTTCTCAAGTAGATTATTGTTGGCTTATATAAATGCCTCTGATTTCTGTGTATTGATTTTGTATCTTGAGACTTTACTAAATTCGATGATCAGTTCCAGGAGTTTCTTGGTTGAATCCTTGGGGTTTTCTAGATACAATATCATATCATCAGCAAACAGTGAAAGTGTGATCTCTTCTGCCCCTATTTGGATACCTTTGATTTCATTTTCCTGTCTGATTGCTGTAGCCAAGACTTCCAGCACTATGTTGAACAGAAGTGGAGATAGTGGGCAGCCTTGTCTGGTTCCAGATCTAAGTGGGAATGATTTCAATTATTCCTCATTCAGTATGATGTTGGCTATGGGTCTGTCATATATGGCTGGTATCATTTTTAGGTATGTCCCTTCTTTGCCTAGTTTCTTAAGTGTTCGTATCATGAAAGGGTGTTGAATTTTGTCAAAAGCTTTTTCTGCATCTATTGAAAGAATCATGTGGTCTTTGTTTTTGCTTCTGTTGATGTGGTGAATTGCACTTATAGATTTACGTATGTTGAACCATCCCTGCATCCCTGTGATGAAGCCCACTTGGTCGTGGTGGATTATTTTTTTGATAAGTGTCTGGATTCGGTTAGCTAAGATTTTGTTGAAAATTTTTGCATCTATATTCATTAGGGATATTGATCTGTAGTTTTCTTTTTTTGTTGCATCCTTTCCTGGTTTGGGTATCAGAGTAATATTCGCTTCATAAAAGGTGTCGGGGAGGTTTCCATTCTTCTCGATGTTGTGGAATAGTTTCTTCAAGATAGGTACTAGTTCTTCTTTGTAAGTATGGTAAAATTCAGGTGTGAAGCCATCTGGACCGGGACTTTTCTTTTTAAGGAGATTTTTAATTGCTATTTTTTTTTAGCTGTTGAGATTGGTCTGTTCAGGGAATCTATTTCTTCCTGTTTGAGCCTAGGGAGGCTGTGTGTTTCTCGAAATTTTTCCATTTCCTCCACATTTTCCAGTTTGTGTGCATAATGATGTTTGTAATATTCATAAATTGTATCTTGTATCTCTTTGGGATCAGTTGTGATATCTCCTTTTTTATTCCTGATGGAGCTTATTAGAGATTTCTCTTTTCTGCTTTTTGTTAGCTTAGCCAATGGCGTGTCAATTTTGTTTATTTTTTCAAAGAACCAACTTTTTGTTTTATGAATCTCCTGAATATCTTCCCTGTTTTCAATTTCGTTTAGTTCTGATTTCATCTTGTTGATTTCACTTCTTCTGCTGGGTTTGGGGTTGGTCTGTTCTTCTTTTTCCAGCTCTTTGAGTTGTTTCATTAGATTGTCTATTTGTGATCTTCTTGTCTTTTGGTTATAGGCATTTATGGAGATAAACTTTCCTCTCAGAACTGCTTTAGCTGTGTCCAAAGGAGTTGATAACTTGTCTATCAATTGTCGTTTTCTTCATAGGACTTTTTTATTTCTGTCTTGATTTCTTCATTTACGAAGTAATCATTTAGTAGGAGGTTGTTTAATTTCCACGTTTTTGTGTAGAAATGTGAGTTTCTGTTAGGGTTTATTTCTAGTTTTATTCCACTGTGATCTGAGAAGGTACATGGTATGATTTCTATTTTTTTAAATTTCTTGAGATTTTCTTTGTGTCCTAGGATATGGTCAATCTTAGAGAATGTCCCGTGAGCTGATGAGAAGAACGTATATTCAGTGGATTTTGGGTAGAATGTTCTGTAGATGTCTGTCAGACCCAATTGTTCTAGAGTTTTGTTTAAGTCCATTATTTCTTTATTAATTTTGTGTTTGGAGGATCTGTCTTGTGCCGTCATTGGGGTGTTGAAATGTGCGGCGATTATGGAGTTGCTATTAATCCATTTGCTTAGCTCCAGTAAGGTTTGCTTTATGAATCTGGGTGCACCTGAGTTGGGTGCATATATATTTAAAATTGTTATCTCTTCTTGTTGGACTGTTCCCTTCACCATTATATAATGACCCTCTTTGTCTTTCACTACTTTTGTTGGTTTAAAACTAAATCGTCTGTAATTAGAACTGCCACACCAGCCTTCTGTTCGCTTCTATTTGCTTGGAATATTGATCTCCACCCTTTTATTTTTAGTCTATATGCATTCTTGCAGGTTAGATGTGTTTCCTGAAGACAGCATATACTTGGCCTGTATTTTCTTATCCATTCAGCCAGCCTATGTCTCTTGAGTGGAGAGTTTAAGCCATTCACATTTATTGAGAGAACTGATAGGTAAGGTAGATTACTGATCATTCTGTTGGGTTGGATGTAGTTGCTATGATTTCTGTGTTGAGTCATTTTAATATCTGGCCTTTAATATCTTTGTGTTTTGGTTGTTTTTATATTCGTGGGTTATTATTATGATGTTCCGTGCATAACGCTGTTTTAAGTACTTCTTGTAGGTCTGGTCTTGTCTTGGTGAATTCTCTGAGCCTTTGCTTGTCAGAGAATGTTTTTATTTCTCCTTCATATACGAAGCTTAGTTTTGCAGGGAATAATATTCTAGGCTGGGCATTGTTTTGTTTCAGAAGAGTGAGAATGGGGCCCCAGTCTCTCCTTGCTTGTAAAGTCTCATTAGAGAAGTCTGATGTTATTCGAATTGGCTTTCCCTTGTATGTTACTTGCTTCTTTTGTCTTACAGCTCTTAGAAGGGCCTCTTTAGTTGATACTCTGGTCAGTCTGATGACTGCATGTCGTGATGTCTTCCTGTTTGCATTGAATCTCCCAGGGGTCCTCTGAGCTTCTTGAACTTGTATATCAAGATTTTGAGCAAGGCCTGGGAAATTTTCCTCTATTATATCTTCAAACAGCTTGTCCAACCCTTGAGTGTTGTCTTCTTCCCCTTCTTGTAACCCTATGACCCTCACATTAGGTTTCTTCACATAATCCCACAGCTCTTGTAGGCTTTGCTCTTTTCTCTTGTTTCTCTGCTCTATTTCTGTGACTGATTTATTTAATTGGAGGGTGTTATCTTCAAGCTCTGAGATTCTTTCTTCTGTTTCATCTACCCTGTTCTTGAGACTTTCCACTGTATTTTGTAGTTCCTTGTATTGGTTCTTCATTTCCAGGAGTTCGGTTACACTTTTCTTCATTGTGTCTACTTCTTTTCCCATATCCTGGAGACTTTTTGTGGTTTCTTTTTGTTGGTTATTGAGTTGTTGTTGCAGCTGGGTGAGTGTTCTTATGATCCACATATGAAATTCCTCTTCTGTCATATTGGTTGCCTGATTTTGGTTGGTTTCCGTTTCTAGGGGGCTGGTGCTCCTCTTTGGGGGTGTGTTTTCCGTTTGGTTCTTCATATTTCCTGAGTTCTTTTGCTGATTTCTTCCCATGTCGATCAGTTGTTGTTTCTTTCCTTAGGTTATTGTTGGGGTATTCACACCCCTTGTTTAGTTTCTGTGGCGTTAGGTGGTGTCTGTGGGTGAAATTGGACCACTCCCTGTATATTGAGTCAGTGGGTGCCATGGTAAGGCTGTGCAAGATGCCGTCCCTGTCAGTAGGTGGCGTTTGCTTGGAGGAACAGGCTATACTGGTTATTTTGTGTCCTGTTAACAGCTCTTGTTCTGGGTGGAGCTGGTTTGGGTAAGCCTGCCCTCAGGCCATTAGCAGGGGTCAAAGTTCTGTTCTCTGCTTTCAGGGAAAGCTGTCAGGGTGGGGCTGGAACCGTCCTGCTCAGCCAGAAAGTCTGTGTGGGGGGGTGGGGCTGTCTGAGACCCACAGTCTGCAGCAGGCCTCTCTTCTGTCCACCCTCCCCAACTCCGAAGCTGCTCCTGGGCCTCTGCCAGCAGGACAGACCACAAGCCTCCAGGCCTCCCCGGACTGTGATGCTGACAGGGAGGTTCCCTGCACAGGAGCGCCACCTGGGTTGGGCGCACGGCCTCCTCCTGGGAGGAGGGTTGCCCTCTAGGACGGCGATCCGCCCCTGGAGGCACACACACCTCAGTAGGCTGTTCAGGTATAACTCTTCTGTGCCCGGGGCAATGCTAACCCTCGGTGCAGGGGATATGGTCTGTAGGTCCGACCTCTGGGTCCCAGAGTTCAAACTGTATCTCCACCAGGGAGAGGATTTCCGGTCCCAATTCACCCACAGGGAGCCCAAGCTGGGTCTATGTCTCTCAGCCTCTGAGTCGGCACCGTTCTCCTGGGAACACCATGCCAGCAGCACCTGGGAGGGCAGGCGGTTAGGGACCTCACAGTCTGATTTCCCGAGTCAGGTGTAGTGTCCCAAACAGGAAGGTCCCATTCCCTGGAGGTGCCTCCAGCTGGTGGCTGTATTGTCTCTCTGGGCAGCCTTGGGTAGGGTCGCTGGAGGGGAGGAGGAGGCAATATGGCGCCTGCCACGCGGCTCGGGTCTGTGCACACGAAGGTGCCCGCAGGAAGTTGGGAACCTGGTGCCACGTCTGCTACAGGCTCAACGTTGGCAGGTTGCGGCAGTCTCTGGGCTGGTGTCCGCAGTTCTCTCCACCCATTGGGGAGCCCTCCAGCAGTCCCAAATGCAGGGGAGGGGAAACAGCAAATCCACCTACCCTTGCTACTGGTCTTAGGGCTGCTCCGGTGGTCTCAGCCTCCAGTTCTCCTCCGCAGCCGCCTCCTGTTGAGTCTCCTGGGGTCTCAGGTACCCCTCCTTCTGGCCCTTGTCTGCTGTATGCTCGTCTTCTTGCTTCTTTCCTCTAATTCCTGCCAGAATCTATCTTTTCTGCAGAGACACTCTGTCTGGCGGTGTTATTCATCCGCCATCTTCCTTTTCATCTGTTTTTCCATTCTTGGGATGCCTTGCTTAGTAGTATTTATTGTTCCAGCTCTATCCAGGAAAATAGAAGATGTGCCATAACACTGTTGTTTCTTAGAGTTGAATAGTACTCCATGGTATACATATACCACATTTTATTAATCCACTCATGTATTGATGGGCACATGGGTTGTTTCCACTTCTTAGCAATTGTGAATTGTGCTGCTATAAACATTCGAGTGCAGAGGTCTTTTTTGTAGAGTGTCATTGGATATTTTGGGTAGATGCCCAGTAATGGAATTGCTGGATCAAATGGTATATCCACTTGTATGGCTTTTAGGTATCTCCATATTTCTTTCAATAGAGGATGAACTAGTTTGCAGTCCCATCCGCAGTGTAGGAGTGTTCCTATCTCTCCGCGTCCATGACAACGTCTATTGTTTAGGGACATTTTGATAAAGGCCATTCTTACGGGAAATAAGTGATATCTCATTGTAGTTTTGATTTGCATTTCCCTGATGAATAGAGATGTTGAGCATTATTTTATATGTTTGTTAGCCATTATCATGTCTTCTTTAGAAAAGTTTCTCTTCATGTCCTTTGCCCACTTTTTGATAGGGTCGTTTGATTTTTTTTCTTGCTGATTTTTGTGAGTTCTAAGTAGATTCTAGTTATCAGCCCTTTGTGAGATGGGTAGGATGCCAAAATTTTCTTCCATTCTGTAGGTTGTCGGTTTACTTTCATGACTATTTCTTTGGCTGTGGAGAGGATCATGTCCCATTTATTTATTTTTTCTCGCTGCTGTGATTCCCTTTAGGGTCTTCTTCATAAATTCTTTGCCTAGGCTGATGTCTAGGAGAGTGTTTCTAACATTTTCCTCTAGAATTCTAAAAGTTTCATACCTTATGTTTATTTCTATTATCCGGTGTGAGTTGATTTTTGTGAGAGGTGAAAGGTGTGGATCTTGCTTTAGCCTTCTACAAGTGGTTATCCAGTTTCCCCAGCACCATTTATTGAAAAGGGATTCTTTTCCCCATTGCATGTTTTTGTCAGCTTTGTCAAAGATTAGATGGCTATATGAGGATGGTTTTATATCAGGGTTCTCAGATCTGTTCCTCTGGTCAATATTCCTATTTATGTGCCAATACCAGATTCGTTTAATTACTACAGCTTTATAGTATAGTTTGATATCTGGCATATTAATACTTCCCATTTTGTTTTTATTGCCTAGAATTGCTTTTGATATGCGGGGTCTTCTCTGGTTCCAAACAAAGTGTAAAATTATTTTTTCCATATTTGTGAAGAATGATGATGAGATTTTAATAGAAATTGCATTGAATATGTAGATCAGTTTGGATAGTATAGACATTGTTATGATGTTGAATATGCTGACCCATGAGCATGGTATGGATTTCTATCTGTTTACATCTTCTGCTATTTCCTTCGTCAATGTTTCATAGTTCTCCCTGTAGAGGTCTTTTACCTACTTGCTAAAGTATATTCCTTGGTACTTTATTTTCTTTGTTGCAATTGTGAAGGGTATTGAGTCTTTCATTTGGTTCTCAATTTGATTGTTGTTAGCGTATATGAATACCTTTGATTTCTGTGTATTGATTTTGTATCCTGAGACTTTACTAAATTCATTTATAAATTCCAGAGTTTCTTGGTTGAATCCTTAGGGTTTTCTAAATATAATATCATATCATCAGCAAACAGTGAAAGTCTGATCTCTTCTTCCCCTATTTGGATACCATTAATTCCACTTTCCTGTCTGATTGCTATATCCAGGAATTCCAGCACTATTTTGAATAGAAGTGGAGATAGTGGGCAGCCTTGCCTGGTTCCAGTTCTATATGGGAAAGCTTTTAATTTTTACCCATTGAGTATGATGTTGGCTATAGGTCTGTCGTTTATGGCTTGTATCATATTTATGTATGTCTGTTCTATGCCTATTTTATTAAGTATTCTTATCATGAAAGAGTGTTAATTTTGTCAAAAGCTTTTCCTGCATCTGTTGAAGGAATCATGTGGTCTTTGTTTTTGCTTCTGTTTATGTGGTGAATTACATTGTTAGATTTACATATGTTGAACCATCCCTGCATCCCTGGGATGAAGATCACTTGGTCATGTTGGATTATTTTTTTTGATAAGCATCTGCATTCAGTTACCTAAGATTTTGTTGAAAATTTTTGCATAGATATTCATAAGGGATAATAGTTTGTGGTTTTCTATTTTTTCTTGCATCCTTCCTGGTTTTGGTATCAGAGAAATATTGGCTCCCTAAAAGGTGTCAGGGGGTTTCCATTCTTCTTGATGTTGTGGAATAATTTCTGCAATATATGCAACAGTTCTTCTTTGTAAGTGTGGTAAAATTTGGGTGTGAAACCATCTGGGCCAGGACTTTTCTTTTTAGGAAGATTTTTAATTGCTGTTTCTATTTCAGCTCTTGATATTAGTCTGTCCAGGAATTCTGTTTCTTCATCGTTGAACTTAGGGAGGCTGTGTGTTTCTAGAAATTTGTCCATTTCCTCCATATTTTCCAGTTTGTGGGCATAAAGGTTTTAGTAGTATTTGTAAATTATATCTTGTATCTCTCTGGGATCAGTTGTGATATCATCTTTTTTGTTCCTGATGGAGCTTATTAGAGATTTCTCTTTTCTGCTTTTCGTTAGCCTAGCCAAAGGCATGTCAATTTTGTTTATTTTTTCAAAGAACCATCTTTTTTGTTTTATTAATCTCCGAATAGCTTCCCTGTTTTCAATTTCATTTAGTTCTGATTTGATCTCATTCATTTCATTTCTTCTGCTGGGTTTGGTGTTGATCTGTTCTTCTTTTTCCAGCTCCTTGAATCGATTCATTAAATTGTCTATTTGTGATCATTTTGACTTTTGGTTATAGGCATTTATGGAAATAAACTTTCCTCTCAGTACTGCTTTAGCTGTGTCCCAGAGGATTTGATAACCTGTGTCTCCATTGTCATTTTGTTCAATGAGTTTTTTTTTATTTCCATCTTGATTTCTTATTTTATCAATTAATCATTTAGTAGAAGGTTGTTTAATTTCCCCATTTTTGTGTAGAGATGAGACTTTCTATTAGGATTGATTTCTACTTTTATTCCATTGTGATCTGAGAAGATACATGGTATGATTTCTATTTTTTTAAATTTCTTGAGACTTACTTTTTGTCCTAGGATATGGTCAATCTTAGAGAATGTCCCGTGAGCTGATGAGAAGAATGTGTATTTATTGGATTTTGGGTAGAATGTCCTGTAAATGTCAGTCAGAACCAATTGTTTTAGAGTTTTATTTAAGTCCAGTAGTTGTTTATTAATTTTCTGTTTGGAGGATCTGTCCCGTGCAGTCAGTGGGGTGTTGAAATCTCCAGTAATTATGGAGTTGCTGTTAATCAGTTTGCTTAGCTCGAGTAAGGTTTGCTTTATGAAACTGGGTGCACCTAAGTTGGGTGCATATATATTTAAAATTGTTATATCTTCTTGTTAAACTGTGTCCTTCACCATTATATAATGACCATGTGTGTCTTTCACTACTTTTGTTGATTTAAAAACTAAATCATCTGAGATCAGAACCACCATGCCAGCGTTCTTTTTGCTTCCACTTGCTTGAAATACTTATCGCTACCTTTTACTTTTAGTCTATATGTATCCTTTCAGGTTAGATGTGTTTATTGAAGATAGCAGATACTTGGTTTGTATTTTCTTATCCATTTAGCCAGACTATGTCTCTTGATTGGGGAGTTTAAGGCATTCACAGTTATTGACATAATTGATAGGTGAGGCAGATTACTTTTCATTCTGTTGGGTTGGACATTGTTACTTTATTTCTCTCTTGAGCCATTGTGATATATGGCCTTTAATCTTTAGAATTGGGGTGTTTATATGTTTGTGAGTTTTTATTATGCTGTTCCGTGCATAACACTGTTTTGAGTACTTCTTGTAGGTCTGGTCTGGCTTGGTGAATTCCCTCAGGCTTTGCTTATCTGAGAATGTCTTAATTTCTCCTTCATATATAAAGCTTAGTTTTGCAGGATACAATATTCTAGGCCGGACAACATTTTGTTTCAAAGAGTGAGAATGGGGTACCAGTCTCTCCTTGCTTGTAGTGTTTCAATTGAGAAATCTGGCTTTTTCCCTATCAGTTTTCCTTTTAACATAACTTGCTTCTTTCGTCCTATAGCTCATAGAAAGGCCTCTTTAGTTGATATTTTGGTCAGTCTGATGACTGCATGCCGTGACATCTTCCTGTTTGCATTGAATCTCCCAGGGGTCCTTGAGCTTCTTAAACTTGTATCTGGAGATTTTGAGCAAGGCCCGGGAAATTTTCCTCTATTATATCTTAAAATAGCTTGTCCAACTCTTGAGTGCTTTCTTCTGACCCCTCTGGTAACCATATGATCCTCACATTAGGTTTCTTGATATAATCCCACATCTCTTGAAGACTTTGCTCTTTTATCTTGTTTCTCTGTTCTATTTCTGTGACTGATTTATTTAATTGGAAAGTGTTATCTAAATCTCTGAGATTCTTTCTTCTGTTTGGTCCAACCTATTTTTGAGGCTTTCCATTGTGTTCTGTATTTCCTGAATAAATTCTTCATTTCCAGGACATCAGACTGATTTTTATTTAAAATCTCAATTTCCTCAGTGAATCTTTTTTCCAAGTCCTGAATTTTATTATTGGTTTCTTTGTGTTGGTTGTCCATTTTTTTCTTGCATATAATTGAGCTTTCTTACAATCCAATTTTGGAATTCTTCTTCTGTCATTTTAGTATTTTTCGTTTGTTCAGTCTCCATTTCTTGAGAGCTAGTGTATCTCCTAGGGGGAGTGTTTTTGGTTTGATTTTTTGAAGTTCCAGGAATATTACCTTTACCTCTCCCGATATGAATCAGCTGTAGTTTCCCCACTGGGGAATCTCTTCCACCACACTTGGAAGGTACCCCTGATGGGAGGGATTACTTGTGGAGCCTCTAGTGCCTGCTTGTGGAAGATGTATTCCTTCACCATGGTCCTAACCAGAAGAGGAGTTTCAGCCCCAGTGTTTTGATCAACTGGGTGACCTAAACTGTTCTGGGAATCAAAGTCTTTTAAACTTTGTGCTCACACGCTGTGGACAGGCCCCCCGGGTTCTCCCTAGATCTGGGGGAGAGTGAGTTTTCTTGTTTCACCCTTCCTCCAGGGGTGGAGCCTACCACTTTTGGCAGGAGAGGTGTGGGCTAGAGGGAGGAAGTAGCTCCCCAGTCTGCCCTGCACCCTGGTGCCCCAGTGGCTGTGGCTCCATTGGCATTAGTTTTCTCAGTAGTTCATTGATTGAGCCAGGCCTGGCAAGCCGATCGCAGATTGTGTACAGGCGGAATATGTCAGGAGAATCTCTAGGCTCAGGGAGGGGACCTGCCCTCCGCGCTGTATGTCACTGCAGCAGCTGGGCTGTGGACCCACTCAATGGCGACTGCTTGCCCACTCACAGGGCACCAGCACTGGGGGCGACTGTTTAGGAGGTGGCAGGTGCTGGGTTGGGGGTCTCGGTCATCAGGACGCCCTGTAGCCTTCTCTATGCCGCCTTCCCGACCACCAGTTCAGCCATAGCTCTCGTTCTTACTGACCCACCCTGTGCAGTCTTATTCGACCAAGGCAGTTCAAGCTTAGAGACCCCAACTTAGTTAACAGCTCTATAGCACTGATCCTGCTCATTAGCAGAGGCAAGACATCTAACTGCCTCCCCTATCAGCTCAGTTTTGCTTCCTCCCATCTTGGAGCCATCCTATCACGGGGCTCCAGGGAAATTCCACTAATGACCACACTCTCCAGCACCCTCTTCTCCTGCCGAGATTTCACACCAATTTCAGACTGGTCCCTGGCTGGGTTGGCATGGAGGTGATGGGGAAGCAAGGAGTTCTCTTGTGGGTCTGATCCCACTTCATCCCCTGGCCCGGCAGGCCGGCACCCTCCCACTCGCCCTATTGTTTGTTTTGTACTCTCCAGAGAACTCGATCTTATCTCCCAATCAGCTTGTTTTTTTTTTCCTTTTTTGAGAGTCCCACGCTGAACTTCTGCAGATTCTTGATGCTGTCCTTGTAGGGGGCAGATCCACTCGAGTGTAGGAGACTAAGATCTATGTCTCCTTCTCTGGGAGTAGGAATCTGGAGGGTTACCTTTACTCCGCCATTTTCCTGAAGTCTAAACATGCATTTTAATACTATCATATTATATATATTAATAGAAGTTTATCATGTGATTCTAACTTAATATATCATTCATATTTTATATCTCTATTGTATTAACTATATTTGTTATTAATCTAACTATATTTGTTATTGGCCTTTTACAGATTTTTAGTGAAAGCATCCACTAAGTTTGATTTATTTTCATTTTTCTTTGGCATGTTAAAAGACAATTGATTCATTAATTATGGAATTTTGCCTTTTATCAATGTCGAGTCCCTTAAAGATGCTGAAGAGTCACTGAAAGCATTTTCTTTTGTTAATGGTATCATGTCTGATATTCAGTTTTCAATTCTCTTATTTTTAATTCTTTAGTTTCATTTTGTTTTATGTAGCTTTTTTTGTTACCTCCCTCTACTGTTATTTTTTAGTAAGTATGTGTCCCCATTTTCATTATTGTCTTGCTTCTATTATATTGCTAATTTTTATGTTTTCTTACTATTTATTTTTCATTCTCAATCCTATTTGTTGTCCTGCTTTCTTTGCCTCACTCTCTTTCATTATGCAGGTTCTTTTTTCATTGATAAATAATTAGTATTCCAAGTAAAGACCATCATTAAAATAAACAATAATTTTTAAAACAAAGTTATAGGAACAAAACATGGCAATTTTGTTCATCTATAAAAGCTCCAAACAATAGACCTATTTACAGAAATGTTATTATTTGTATAAAGTCAAAAGTAATGCAATATTAGTAAAATCAATTTCATCCAAAGGAAAAGGTCTTGAATCTATGAAAAATGATTTTACATATGTAAACTGGTAAAAGGGAACACCTTGATTATTTTCCAAGTGTAAAACCATAAAAATTTAGAAGCTCTAAAAAGTTCATCACAATGTAAATTACTTTTTAAAAAATTCAGTGGAGATATATGCCCCACTGGTAAGACTGGATATGTCTGGCTGTGAGTAAAACATTTGAGGGGTGGGGATAAAAAATAGCTTATCTCTTTTCTATGAAATTTTAAAAGTTATATCATAATAAACTATGAAACTTATAGATCATGATATAAGAGTACACAAGGTTATACCCAACCTATTTGAAATATGTTTTATCATTCTTGGTGACTAGGTTATGAAAAATCCAACAATGATTTTTCAAGAGGAAAACAAAGAACTGAAAGCACTTTGTAGACAATATTAATTAGGCTGGGTTCTAATCCTCTGATTTTCTCTAGGAAACAGCATGATATCATGTACTAGACACCTGTGAGGAGAACAGGCAAAGCAAGGTAAAACTTCTAGCTTTTAGGATGGAAGAAGTAAGGAGTCATAACTCACAAAGGATTTGCTTAGAGCCATCATAGTACTTATGAAAAGAAATTGTATAATAGAATACTAGGGGTGGTGACCCATTAACCTTTATGCATACAGAACTTTCTTAATTTAGCCAAAGGAAAATATGCCTATTATTTTCTTCATAAAATTGAGTTACTTTTATTTTTTAGATATTAAAGACACAAACATTTAAATGCATTTTTAAAAGTAAAGTAAAAGTCTTTATATAATAAATTTTCTTAGATCTATGGAGTAAAGGAAATATTTTAAGTGGTTGTGTTGAATGTTTTTTGTTCCAAATATTATAGAAAGCATTTAATTAAAAAGAAAAAGAGAGAGGTTTTGGAAAGCTAGGATGATCCCAGGCAGTTAGAGCATCACAATATAAATCTTTTGAAGGATCAGTTGAAGAATGCAATCTGGAGAGTCCTTTTACTGGAGAGTCCTTTTACTCATTTCTTACTGCTTTATTTCCCAAAAAGTAAAAAATAAATACTAAGGAATAATACAATGGATTTTCGACACTCATCTCATATACTCTATTTTGCACATTAGACTCAATATGCTTATGCAAACTGTAAGTGAATATAAATGTAAACCACAGATTTCCATGAATTGCTACTTTACCTTTAGGATTTGACATTCTAAAACATCCACTTTCTTATTCTGGGATCCTGGCTATGTATCTACATTTTCCGTCCTTTCTGGTATTAGGTTTCCTATGAAGTAACTGCATAAAACTAGCAATCTGTGAAAAACTCTAGCTGATAAAAGGAAGTCCTTCCATTTTGTCAGAGGACTCCTGAGCTTCCTGACACTTGAAAGGTTCTAGAGACTCATCAACTGGCTTGGTGCAGCCCACAGTTACCTGAGGAGGTAGGCTAAGGGTCACTGGATTCTCTGAGGCGGCGTCCTCATTGGGCAACAGCCTCGTTTAGGGCTCCCAAGACACTCACTGACACTATCCTGAACAGTGACACCCCAGGAGTAGGACCCCGATATTTTGACAGTATAGTAGTTGTCCCTGAAATTCTGAAATTTGTTTGATCATTAAAACTCAGTAGCAAAACAGGAAATTTTTATTCCATCCGCTCTCCTGCATTCCTGTCTATTCCTGCTGCCTATTTCTCGACTGCCTTTTGTGAGTGATACTGATTTTGTCATTATTTTCTTTATTCCTTTCCCAGTTTGGAGTCTCTTTTCCTCTTATTCCCTACCTCAAAATCGCCCTCCATGTCTGCCTGTGAAGGAAGCTGGCTTTGAGCCCGTTTTGTCTGTTCCTTTTCCACTTACGGGTTACTTTTCTTTCTTATCCCATGACCCCTCCCTTGCCCTCTGTGAAGGCAGTCGGATTGGTTCCTGTTTATCCTTTTTTTTGTTGACGTCATTTCCTCTTACCCACCCCGCTCCCACCCTACTCCCAGGCAGCACCTATGAAGGAACTTAGGTTAGTCCCAGTTTTCTCTATTCCTTGTCCAATTTGGGGTCATTTTTTTCCCCTAACCATTCTTTTGCACCCTGATGGAAGAAGTTGTAATTGGTACTATTTTCTCTATGATCCCAGTTTGGAGTTTTTTGTTTGGCTTGGTTTGGCTTTGTTTTGTTTTGTTTTGTTTTGTTCCTTGTATTTGTTTCAGCGTCCCCCTTGGGAAAGTTGTAGAATTTGGTCTGTGTGTTCCTTTACCATTTTCATATCTTTTTTCTTTCTTATCTCTCTAGCTCTAACTCATTTTTCTCTTCTGAAAGAAGTTTAATTCAGTCCTGTTTTCTGTATTCTTGTCCCATTTAAGGGCATATTTGTTTTTCATCATTCCTCTTTCCCCCTGCCCCTCCACCCCTACCCCTGTGTGGAAAAAAAAAAAAAGTTGAATTTAGTCCTGCTTTCTCTATTACTTTACTTTTTTTTTTTAATCCTCCCTGCTGCTTTCTCCCCTTGCCTCCGTGTGAAATAAAATCAATTTGGTTCTGTTTTGTCTGTGACTTTCCCACTGTTTTTAATCACTTTTCTTTCTTATCCCCCTTTGCAAATGGAATTGGATTGGCTCTATTTTTTTTCTATTGTTTTCCCATTTCCCAAAAAATAAGGTTTTTTTCCCCCCTACTTTCTCCTACCCCCTTTTGAAAGAAATTGTATTTGATCCTGTTTTATTTTTCTATTCCTTGATTAGTTTGGGATCATTTGTTCTCTTCCTTCCTCCAACCCAACTTATGAAGGAAGTTAAATTTGGTCCTGTTGTCTCTCTTTTATCCCTGTTTATAATCATTTTTCTATCTTCTCTGCTCCCCTCACCCCATTGTGAAAGTCCTCTTTCACTCTATTTCTCTATACCTTTTTGGTTTTTATCTCTCCCTATCCTTCTTTTCACTCTTAAAAGTTTGGGGTAATCCTATAGTGTTTGTCTTTATGTATGTTAAATCTAAGGATATTTGCTGTGTTCAAAATTTAAACTTAGAATAAAAAATTATCTATCTAAAAATAACAGTAAAAATCTATTACATTTAAAATGAATAACATCACTGTACTCTTGCCATGTCTTCCTTGTTGTTTTTGAACGTTTCTATGTAGGCTTCTGGAACATTTCAAACATAACCTTCCCTTCCCAGAACCTTTGCGTTTGTAGTATATTCTTTCACTTTAATTGGTATTTATTTGGTCATTACTAGGTTCCAAAAACCGCCCCTAAACATTCACATTCTTACAGTCATTGTCCTCCTTTTATGCTTTCTTCTTCTACATACCACTTTTCACTATCAACTAATATCATATTTATTTTATTTTATATCTGAGTCCTTCCCATACATTGAAATCTCCACAGTAATGTTTTGTTTTGTTCACAGTTCAATTTCTATTGCCTAAAACAGTATTTGACACACAACACACAATAAGTATATGTTTAAGGAAAGAAGCAATGAATGAATAGTGTACAATATTCCCCCATGTGGATGTATGTACCTTAATCTATACATTTTTAAATTGAATTATTTTAAAAAGTGGAATTACTTTTTTTGGATAATGCATGATTTCTGTTTAAACATAAATAACTCACATTACTCACTTTAGTGTTAGCTTGTTATATAATATATTCTTTCAAATACACTTATATGTTCATGAGTATGTTTTAATATAAATGTGAGAATACTATGCATGCTAGTTCATAAGAACTTTTTTCACTAACACTATATTTTGAATACATTCTTTGTCAATATATATCTGATTGTACATAGTCCCAACATATTTTTATTGTATGGATGAAGCTTAATGTATTTAAGAAGCATTTATAAATCACCATATTTGTTAAATATTATATTTATAAGTACTGCTGCAATGAACATCCTTGTAACTAATCTTTAAACAGTTGTTCTTTTATGTCTTGAGAATAAGTTCTTACATTTTCCTAGTGTAGGATCAAAGGGTAACCAACCACTTCTAATGATATGATGAAGATTATACGATTCTTCTCCAGAAAAAAAATTGCATTGATTTAAATTAACACTATCAGTATATGAGAGAAAGCTCTTATTCCCCTTCATCCATGTCTCATTATAAGCACTATGTTCTACAATGTTTTTAAAAACCTGAATCATTAAAAATGTAAAATAATATATCACCATTTTATTTCTTTTATTTTTATGGCATACGGCAATTTAACATAACCATAATTACTGTTGATAACATACACAAAGATATATCAATATTTTATAGTATTGGAACATATATGAATAATATATTTGTATAAATATAACCCACCAAACAGAGTTAAACACAATTTCATATTTGACAATGTTTTCTGTATGTTTCTTTTTGTTTTGTTTTGTTTTGTTTTTTAATTTCGGTATATCATGGGGGTACAGATTTTAAGTTTTCAATAAATGCCCATTTCCCCCCTCCCCCCAAAAGTCTGAGTCTCCATCATGACTATCCCCCATATGGGGCACATATCACTCATTATGTATGTATATACCCGCCCCCCTCCCCCCTCCCACCTGCCCAATACGCTATTACTGTAGGACCTATGTGTCCACTTAGGTGCTACTCAGTTAATACCAGTTTGCTGGAGAATATATCTGGTGCTTGTTTTTCCATTCTTGAGATACTTCACTTAGTAGTATGGGTTCCAGCTCTAACCAGGATAATAAAAGATGTGCTATATCACCATTGTTTCTTAGAGCTGATAGTACTCCATGGTATACATATACCACATTTTATTAATCCATTCTTGGATTGATGGGCACTTGGGCTGTTTCCACAGCCTTGCAATTATGAATTGTGCTGCTATAAATATTCAAGTGCAGGTGTTTTTTTGTAGACTGTCATTGGATCATTTGGGTAGATGCCCAGCAATGGGATTGCTGGATCAAATGGTAGATTCACTTGTATCGCTTTAAGGTGTCTCCATATTGCTTTCCACAGAGGTTGACCTAGTTTGCAGTCCCACCAGCAGTGTAGGAGTGTTCCTCTCTCTCCGCAACCACGCCAGCATTTATTGTTTGGAGATTTTTTGATAAAGGCCATTCTCACTGGGGTTAGATGATATCTCATTGTGGTTTTGATTTGCATTTCCCTGATTATTAGAGATGTTGAGCATTTTTTCATATGTTTGTTGGCCATTCTTCTGTCTTCTTTAGAAAAGTTTCTGTTCAAGTCCTTTGCCCACTTTTTAATGGGGTTATTTGATTTTTTCTTCCTGATTTCCGTGAGTTCTAAGTATATTCTAGTTATCAGTCCCTTATCAGATGCATAGGATGCAAAAATTTTCTTCCATTCTGTAGGTTGTCTGTTTACTTTCATGACTATTTCTTTGACTGTGCAGAAGCTTTGTAGTTTGATCATCTCCCATTTATTTATTTTTGTTGCTGCTGAGATTGCATTTGGGGACTTCATCATAAACTCTTTGCCCAGGCCGATGTCTAGGAGAGTGTTTCCAACTTTTTCCTCTAGAGTTCTAATAGTTTCATACCTTAGGTTTAAGTCTGTTATCCAGCGTGAGTTGGTTTTTGTGAGAGGTGAAAGGTATGGGTCCTGTTTTAGCCTTCTACAGGGGGCTATCCAGTTTTCCCAGCACCATTTATTGAAAAGAGATTCTTTTCCCCAGCGTATGTTTTTGTCTGCTTTCTCAAATATTAGATGGCTATATGAGGATGGTTTTATATCAGGATTCTCACATCTCTTCCACTGGTCAATATTCCTATTTTTGTGCCAATACCATATTGATTTAATTACTACAGCTTTGTAGTATAGTTTGATATCTGGCATATTAATGCCTCCCATTTTGTTTTTGTTGCCTAGAATTGCTCTTGATATTCGGGGTCTTCTTTGGTTCCATACAAAGCGTAAAATTATTTTTTCTATATCTGTAAAGAATGCTGATGGGATTTGAAAAGGTATTGCATTGAATCTGTACATCAGTTTGGGTAGTATAGACATTTTGATGATATTGAGTCTGCCGATCCACGAGCATGGTATGGATTTCCATCTGTTTACATCCTCTGCTATTTCCTTCCTCAGTGTTTCATAGTTCTCCCTGTAGAGGTCTTTTACCTCTTTGGTTAAATATATTCCTAGGTACTTTAATTTCTTTGTTGCTATTGTGAAGGGAATTGAGTCTTTGATTTGGTTCTCAATTAGATTGTTGTTGGCGTATATGAATGCCTCTGATTTCTGTGTATTGATTTTGTATCCTGAGACTTTACTAAATTCATTGATCAGTTCCAGGAGTTTCTTGGTTGAATCCTTGGGGTTTTCCAGATACAATATCATATCATCAGCAAACAGTGAAAGTTTGATCTCTTCTGCCCCTATTTGGATACCTTTGATTCCATTTTCCTGTCTGATTGCTGTAGCCAAGACTTCCAGCACTATGTTGAACAGAAGTGGAGATAGTGGGCAGCCTTGTCTGGTTCCAGTTCTAAGTGGGAATGCTTTCAATCTTTCCCCATTCAGTATGATGTTGGCTATGGGTCTGTCATATATGGCTGGTATCATTTTTAGGTATGTCCCTTCTATGCCTATTTTCTTAAGTGTTCGTATCATGAAAGGGTGTTGAATTTTGTCAAAAGCTTTTTCTGCATCTATTGAAAGGATCATGTGGTCTTTGTTTTTGCTTCTGTTTATGTGGTGAATTGCATTTATAGATTTACGTATGTTGAACCATCCCTGCATCCCTGGGATGAAGCCCACTTGGTCGTGGTGGATTATTTGTTTGATAAGTGTCTGGATTCGGTTAGCTAAGATTTTGTTGAAAATTTTTGCATCTATATTCATTAGGGATATTGGTCTGTAATTTTCTTTTTTTGTTACATCCTTTCCTGGTTTTGGTATCAGAGTAGTGTTCGCTTCATAAAAAGTGTCGGGGAGGTTTCCGTTCTTCTCGATGTGGAATAGTTTCTGAAAGATAGGTACTAGTTCTTCTTTGTAAGTATGGTAAAATTCAGGTGTGAAGCCATCTGGACCGGGACTTTTCTTTTTAGGGAGATTTTTAATTGCTGTTTCTATTTCAGCTGTTGAGATTGGTCTGTTCAGGGAATCTATTTCTTCCTGTTTGAGCCTAGGGAGGCTGTGTGTTTCTAGAAATTTGTCCATTTCCTCCACATTTTCTAGTTTGTGTGCATAAAGATTTTTGTAGTATTCATAAATTGTATCTTGTATCTCTTTGGGATCAGTTGTGATATCTCCTTTTTTATTCCTGATGGAGCTTATTAGAGATTTCTCTTTTCTGCTTTTCGTTAGCTTAGCTAATAGCGTGTCAATTTTGTTTATTTTTTCAAAGAACCAACTTTTTGTTTTATTAATCTCCTGAATAGCTTTCCTGTTTTCAATTTCGTTTAGTTCTGATTTGATCTTGTTGATTTCACTTCTTCTGCTGGGTTTGGGGTTGGTCTGTTCTTCTTTTTCCAGCTCTTTGAGTCGTTTCCTTAGATTATCTATTTGTGATCTTCTTGTCTTTTGGTTATAGGCATTTATGAAGATAAACTTTCCTCTCAGAACTCCTTTAGCTGTGTCCCAGAGGAGTAGATAACTTGTCTCTCCATTGTCGTGTTCTTTATAGAACTTTTTTATTTCCGTCTTGATTTCTTCATTTACGAAGTAATCATTTAGTAGGAGGTTGTTTAATTTCCACGTTTTTGTGTAGAAATGTGAGTTTCTGTTAGGGTTGATTTCTAGTTTTATTCCACTGTGATCTGAGAAGGTACATGGTATGATTTCTATTTTTTTAAATTTCTTGAGATTTTCTTTGTGTCCTAGGATATGGTCAATCTTAGAGAATGTCCCGTGAGCTGATGAGAAGAATGTATATTCAGTGGATTTTGTGTAGAATGTTCTGTAGATGTCTGTCAGACCCAATTGTTCTAGAGTTTTGTTTAAGTCCATTATTTCTTTATTAATTTTCTGTTTGGAGGATCTGTATCGTGCCGTCAGTGGGGTGTTGAAATCTCCGGCGATTATGGAGATGCTATTAATCCATTTGCTTAGCTCCAGTAAGGTTTGCTTTATGAATCTGGGTGCACCTAAGTTGGGTGCATATATATTTAAAATTGTTATCTCTTCTTGTTGGACTGTGCCCTTCACCATTATATAATGACCCTCTTTGTCTTTTACTACTTTTGTTGGTTTAAAAACTAAATCATCTGAAATTAGAACTGCCACACCAGCCTTATTTTGGCTTCTATTTGCTTGGAATATTGATCTCCACCCTTTTATTTTTAGTCTGTATGCATCCTTGCAGGTTAGATGTGTTTCCTGAAGACAGCATATACTTGGCCTGTATTTTCTTATCCATTCAGCCAGCCTATGTCTCTTGAGTGGAGAGTTTAAGCCATTCACATTTATTGAGAGAACTGATAGGTAAGGTAGATTACTGATCATTCTGTTGGGTTGGATATTGTTGATATGATTTCTGTCTTGAGCCATTGTAATATCTGGCCTTTAATATCTTTGGGTTTTGGTTGTTTTTATATTCGTGGCTTATTATTATTATGTTCCGTGCGTAATGCTGTTTTAAGTACTTCTTGTAGGTCTGGTCTTGTCTTGGTGAATTCTCTGAGCCTTTGCTTGTCTGAGAATGTTTTTATTTCTCCTTCATATACGAAGCTTAGTTTTGCAGGGAATAATATTCTAGGCTGGGCATTGTTTTGTTTCAAAATAGTGAGAATGGGGCCCCAGTCTCTACTTGCTTGTAAAGTTTCATTAGAGAAGTCTGATGTTATTCGAATTGGCTTTCCCTTGTATGTTACTTGCTTCTTTTGTCTTACAGCTCTTAGAAGGGCCTCTTTAGTTTATACTTTTATTAGTCTGATGACTGAATGTCATGACGTCTTCCTGTTTTCGTTGAATATCCCAGGGGTCCTCTGAGCTTCTTGAACTTGTATATCAAGATTTTGAGCCAGGCCTGGGAAATTTTCCTCTATTATATCTTCAAACAGCTTGTCCATCCCTTGAGTTTTGTCTTCTTCCCCTTCTTGTAACCCTATGACCCTCACATTAGGTTTATTCTCATAATCCCACAGCTCTTGTAGGCTTTGCTCTTTTCTCTTGTTTCTCTGCTCTATTTCTGTGACTGATTTATTTAATTGGAGGGTGTTATCTTCAAGCTCTGAGATTCTTTCTTCTGTTTGATCTACCCTGTTCTTGAGACTTTCCACTGTATTTTGTAGTTCCTTGAATTTATTCTTCATTTCCAAGAGTTCGGTTACACTTTTCTTCAATGTGTCTATTTCTTTTCTCATATCCTGGAGACTTTTTGTGTTTTCTTGGTGTTGGTTATTGAGTTGTTGTTGCAGCTGGGTGAGTGTTCTTATGTTCCACATACGAAATTCCTCTTCTGTCATATTGGTTGCCTGATTTTGGTTGTTGTCTGTTTCTAGGGGGCTGGTGCTCCTCTTTGGGGGTGTGTTTTCCGTTTGGTTCTTCATATTTCCTGAGTTCGTTCGCTGATTTCTTCCCATGTCGATCAGTTGTTGTTTCTTTCCTTAGGTTATTGTTTGGGTATTCACACACCTTGTTTAGTTTCTGAGGCATTAGGTGGTGCCTGTGGGTGAAATTGGACCACTCCCTGTATATTGAGTCAGTGGGTGCCATGGAAAGGCTGTGCAAGATGCCGTCCCTGTCACTAGGTGGCCTTTGCTTGGAGGAACAGGCTATACTGTTTATTTTGAGTCCTGTTATCAGCTCTCGTTCTGGGCGGAGCTGGGTTGGGTAAGCCTGCCCTCAGGCTGTTAGCAGGGGTCACCGTTCTGTACTCTGCTTCCAGGGAAGGCTGTCAGGGCGGGGCTGGAATGGTCCTGCTCAGCCAGAAAGTCTGGGTGTGGGGGGGGGCTGTCTGAGACCTGCTGCAGTCTGCAGCAGGCCTCGCTTCTTTCCACTCTCCCCTACTCGGCAGCTACTCCTGGGCCTCTGCCAGCAGGCCAGACCACAAGCCACCAGGCCTCCCCGGACTGTGATGCCGGCGGGGAGGTTCCCTGCACAGGAATGCCACCTGGGTTGGGCGCACGGCCTCCTCCTGGGAGGAGGGTTGCCCTCTAGGACACCGATCCGCCCCTGGAGGCACACACACCTCAGTAGGCTGTTCACGTATAACCCTTCTGTGCCCCGGGCAATGCTAGCCCTCGGTGCAGGGGATCTGGTCTGCAGGTCTGACCTCTGGGTCCCAGAGTTCAAACTGTATTCCCACCAGGGAGAGGATTTCCGGTCCTAATTCACCCACAGGGAGCCCAAGCTGGGTCTATGTCTCTCAGCTTCTTAGTCGGCACCGTTTTCCTGGGAACACGGTGCCAGCAGCACCTGTAAGGGCGGGCGGGGTCCCAAATGGGAAGGTCCCGTTCCCTGGAGTTGCCTCCGGCTGGTG
Source organism: Microcebus murinus (assembly GCF_040939455.1). NCBI lineage: Eukaryota > Metazoa > Chordata > Mammalia > Primates > Cheirogaleidae > Microcebus > Microcebus murinus. The sequence goes on along the minus strand of NC_134136.1, from coordinate 72,231,751 downwards.
GCTGTATTGTCTCTCTGGGCAGCCGCGGGTAGGGTCAGCGGAGGGGAGGAGGAGGCAGCATGGCGCCTGCCGCGCGGCTCGGGTCCGTGAACACGGAGGTGCCCAGAGGAAGTTGGGAACCTGGTGCCACGTCTGCTACAGGCTCACCGTTGGCAGGCGGCGGCAGTCTCTGGGCTGGTGTCCGCAGGTCTCTCCACCCGCTGGGGAGCCCACCAGCAGTCCCGAATGCAGGGGAGGGGAAACAGCAAATCCACCTACCCTTGCCGCTGGTCTCCGGGCTGCTCCGTGGTCTCAGCCTCCAGTTCTCCTCCGCAGCCTCCTCCCGTGGAGTCTCCCGGGGTCTCAGGTACCCCTCCTGCTGGCCCTTGTCTGCTGTATGCTCGTCTTCTTGCTTCTTTCGTCTAGTTTCTGCTAAAATCTGTCTTTTCTGCAGAGACCCTCTGTCTGGCAGTGTTATTCATCCGCCATGTTGCTCCGCCCCCCCTTTTTTTTAACTTTATTTTTTTTTTATTTCGGCATATTATGGGGGTACAGATTTTAAAGTTTCAATATATGCCCTTCCTCCCCTCCCCCCACAAGTCTGAGTCTCCAGCGTGACCATCCCTCAGATGGTGCGCCTATCACTCGTTATGTATGTATATACCTGCCCCCCCACCCCCCCTCCCCAATACCCTATTACTGTAGTACCTATGTGTCCACTTATGTGCTACTCAGTTAGTACCAGTTTGCTGGAGAATATATCTGGTGCCATCTGGCTTTTATCACATTATCTCAGGGGTAAGTTCTAGGGTAAGAGAGAGTTGTACACTTTCAGTTTACTCCCTAAGTATTGTTGTGTAAAAAAAAACACACACACAGTACCATAAGTTATATAAAAAATGATCTCACTGTTGTAAAACAAGTCATGAGGAGGAGGGGTGAAACCTCTCCTATATACATATTTGTGTGGGTAGAATTATATGAGTCCTCCCAAATATGGAGTTCTATATACATATATAAACACATGTATATAATCATATATGTATACATATGTAAACATCTGTGTGTATCTGTGTTTTTGTGTGTGTATATGTGTGTGTGTGTATATATATATATATATATATATATATATATATATATATATATGGTTGTTAACATGAGCTACCTGGGGTGTGGTGAATATTCAAAAATGAAAACAAGAAGAAATAATAGAGTCAAGTCAAAAAGACGAAGAAAAATGCTCACACTAAAATAAAGACAGTTCTCTTCCTTCAAAATAGTATTCCATTCTTAAGAAAGTTTGGGAAATGCCAGGTGACACTGAGTTAAATGGGTTTACTTACTGCAGACCTTTGAAGTATCTGTACTATATTAAATATGTGCTGTGAATCTTTAAGATAAGGATACATCATGTAGCATATACATTTTTGTGACACACCTATTAACAATTCTCAAAAGAGCATTTTACAGAACAGTTTGGGTAAATCCTGTTTTAGTCATTTTTAATATGAATGTATCAATATTGCCCTTTGGTAGATATATTACTATGATCTGGTTCTGTGTGTTTATTAAATACATAATTAAAGTACCTTGTCACATTGCTTACCATTATTTAGCACCCCAAAATTGTTGCAACTGATTATGTAGGCATTCACATCCTTCCCATGCATATTTCTATTGATTTTAGCAATGCTGAATATTGCCATTTTGATAACTGCTCTATCAAATATTACTTGTACGTTCTTGTTGCTAGTAGAGTTTTGCAATTTAAGTTTTCTTTCCTCCATGCCACCCCATGAGTTTCAAGGATCACTATGATTCTATATTTAGTAGACTATACTATTTTAAATACTGAACAACATTTCTCCTTTTCTTAACTCAAGTTTGTACAAGCTGATAGTTTAATCCAGACACTGTAATCCTTTGAATCCAAAGCTGGACACTATTGAAAGAAAGAAATACGTGTTTTCTATCATCTCAGTCAAAAGACAGAATTGAAAAAGAAAATCTTGAACTATGAGTATTTCCAGTCTTTTGATGAATACTGTCAGATTAGGAGGGTATACAAATATTTCATAAATGACAGATATCTTCAAAGGACTTAAAATATAGGTTTGTGAGATTGTTCACTTAACAGGCATTGATTGACATAGTTTTGTTATGAAGTCTCTAGTTTTCTCTAGATATAAGATAATATTAGCCAGGTGCAGTGGCTCTCGTTTGTAATCCTAGCATTCTTGGAGACCCAGGTGGGAGGATTGCTTAAGCTCAGGATTTCGAGACCAGCCTGAGCAAGAGCAAGACCCTGTGTCTACTAAAAGTGGAAAAATTAGTTGGGTGCGGTGGTGCATGCTTGTAGTACCAGCTACTCAGGGGGCTGAGGCAGGAGGATCACTTGAGCCCAGTAGTTGGAGGTTGCATTGACCTATGATGACACCACTGAACTCTAGCCCAGGGCAACAAGAGCAAGACTCCATGTCTAAATAAGTAAGTAAGTAAGTAAATAAATAAATAAATAAATAATCATATAATCTGCAAACAGGCTAAAAGGATAATTTGACTTATTTTCCAGTTTGGATGCCTTTTATTTCTTTCTTTTGTTTCTGGTACTAGGTTGAATAACAGTGATGCAACTGGGTGTCTTTGTCTTGTTTCATATCTTAGAGAAAAGACTTTCAGTTTTTTCCTGTTAAGTATGATACTAGCTGTGGTTCTGTCATATGATGCTTTTATCATGTTGAGGTATGTTCCTTCTATACTCAATTTTGAGTTTTATCATGAAGGAATGTTGAATTTTATCAGATGCTTTTTCAGCATCAATTGAAATGATCATATTTTTTTGTTCTTTCATTCTGTTGATATGATTTATCACATTGATAGATTTGCATATGTTGAGCCATCCTTGCATCCCTGGTATGAATCCCACTTGATCATGATGAATAATGTTCATGTTGTTGAATTTGGTTTGCTAGTATTATGTTGAAGGTTTTTGCATCTATTTTGATCAGGGACATTGGCTAATAGTTTTCTTTTATTATTGTGTCTTTGTCTGATTTTGGTATAATGGTGATATAGGTCTTGTAGAATAAATTTGGAAGTATTCCTTCCTCCTCAACTTTTGGAATAGTTTAAGTAGCATTGATATTAGTTATTTTCTGAATACTTAGTAGAATTCAGCAGTAAAACCATCATGTCCTGGGCTTTTCTTTGATGGGAGGCTCTTCATTCCTGCTTCTATCTTGTTACTTGTTATCGGTTTGTTTAGATTTGGGATTTCTTCATGGTTTAATCATGGTAAGTTACATGTCTAGGAATTTATCCATTTCTTATGAGTTTTTCAATTTATTGGCATATAGTAGCTCATAGTCATTGATAATGATCCTTTGCTTTTCTGGAGTATTGTTAGTAGTTGTAATGTCTCCATTTTCTTTGTTTTCTTTTTGTATTTCAGAATATTATGGGGGTGCAAGCACTTTGGTTACAAAATTGCCTTTGCATCACCTGGCAAGCATGCCCATCCCCCAGACAGCCCATAGCACATCTAGATATGGATTTTCCTATCCTCTCCTCCGTCTTTCCACCTACCCGACACCCTATGAATATTACTTCCCATATGTGCATAAAATTGTTGATCAATTAGTACCAATTTAACAGTGCATATATATAGTGTGTTTTTTTTTATTATTTCAGCATATTATGGGGGTACAAATGTTAAGAATATGTGTGCTGCTTTCCCCCTCCCTTCCCCCTCGGAGTCAGAGCTTCAAGCGTGTCCATCCCCCAGATGGTGCACATCACACTCATTATGTATGTATATATCCATCCCCTCCTCCACCCTCCCATCTGCCCAACACCCGATAAATGTGATTCCTATATGTCCATTTAGGTGCTGATCAGTTAATACCAATTTGCTGGTGAGTACATGTGGTGCTTGTTTTTCCATTCTTGGGATACTTAGTAGAATGGGTTCCAGCTCTACCCAGGAAAATACTCACCATCAAATTGGTTTTAACTGATCAACACCTAAGTGCACATATAGAAATAACATTCATCGGGCGTCAGGCAGATGGGAGGGGGGAGGAGGAGATGGGTGTATACATACATAATGAGTGTGAGGCACCGTCTGGGGGATGGACACGCTTGAAGCTCTGACTTGGGGAGGGAAGGGGGGCAAGGGCAATATACATAACCTAAACATTTGTACCCCCATAATCTGCTGAAATTTTAAGAAAAGCCATTTGTGAATTAGGTGTTATTTCATTGTGGTTTTGATTCTTTATCTGCTCATCTTTGTTGTTCCCATATCTTGGCTATTGTGAATAATGCTTCAATGAATGTAGGAGTGTGGGTATATTCTACAAGGTGCTAATTTCATTTTCGGGGGGGGGGGAGCATATACCCAGAAGAGAGATTGCTTGGTCATTTGGTAGTTCTATTTTTAATTTTTTGAGGATCTTCCTAATTTTTCCACATAGTTGTAGCAATTTACATTCCCACTAACAATGCACAAGTATATCCTTTTCTGTACATCTTTGTCAACAATTGTTATCTTTTGTCTTTTTGATAATAGGCATCCTAACAGGTGTGAGGTGATATCGCACTATGGCTTTGATTTGCATTTCTCCGATGATTAGCAATGTTTGAGCACCTTTTCATATACCTGTTGGTCATTTGTATTTCTTCTCTGGAAAAAAAAAAAAGTCTTTTCAGGCCATTTGCCTATTTTCGAATTGAGTTAGTGTTTTGTTGTTGTTGTTGTTTTGTTTTGTTTTGTTTTGTTTTATAACTATTGAGTTGTATGAATTACATATATATTTTGGATATTAACTCCATATCAGATATATAGTTTGCAAATATTTTCTCCCAATCAGTAGTCTGCCTTTTCATTTTGTCATTTGTTTCCTTTGCTACACAGAAGCCTTTTAGTTAGATGCAGTTATACTTACCCAAAGAAATATACAGAGTAAAAGCAATCCCTATCAAAATTCCAATGATATTTTTCACAGAAAAAGAAAAAAAAAAACCTAAAATTCATATGAAACCACAAAAGACACTGAATAACAAAACGAATCTTGAGAAAGAAAAACAAGTTTGGAGGCATCATACTTCCTGATTTCCAATTGCATTACAAAGCAATTACGTTACATTTCCAATTACATTACATTAAAAATAATCAAAACAATATGGTACTGTCATAAAAATAGAAACATAGACCAATGGAACAGAATAGAGAGCCCGGAAAAAGCTCAAGCATGTATAGTTCAACTAATTTTTGACAGGCCCATCAAGAAGACACAATGGAGAAAGAACAGTCTTTTTAATCAGTGGTTTTGAGAAAACTGGATATCCACATTGAAAGAATTAAATTGGACCACACACATCTTACACTGCATACAAAAACCAACTCAAAATGTATTAAAGACCTGAATATAAGATCTGAAACTGTAGAACTCCTAGAAGAAACCATAGGGTGAAAGCTTGTTAATATTGGCCTTTGCAAGGATTTTTTTGGTATCACACCAAAAGTTCAGGCAATAAACACCAAAATTAAAAAAAATAATAATAAATCTCTTTTTTTCCCATTTTTTTCTCCGAATGAATTGTATTTTTTGTTTCTTGTATGCTTTGCAATATTATTTTTTTATTCCAGCATATTATGGGGGTACAAATGTTTAGGTTACATATATTGCCCTTACCTCACCTGAATCAGAGCTTCAAGCATGTCCATCCCCCAGATGGTGTGCACCGCACCCATTAGGTTTGTATATACCCATCTCCTCCTTCCCGCCTCCCATGTGCCTGACACCTGATGAATGTTATTACTATATATGCACTCAAGTGTTAGTCAGTTAATACCAATATGATTGTAAGTACATATGCTTGTTTTTCCATTCTTGGGATGCTTCACTTAGTGGAATTGGTTCCAGCTCTATCCAGGATAATACAAGAGGTGCTATATCACCATTGTTTTTTTTTTTTTTTTTGTGGCTGAATAAAACTCCATGGTATACATATACTACATTTTATTAACCCACTCATGTATTGATGGGCACTTGGGTTGTTTCCACACTTTTGCAATTGTGAATTGTACTACCATAAACATTCAAGTGCAGATGTCTTTTTTATAGAATGTGTTTTGTTTTTTCAGGTAGATGTCCAGTAATGGGATTGCTGGATCAAATGGTAGTTGTACTTGTATCTCTTTGAGGTATCTCCAGATTGCTTTTAACAGAGGTTGTACTAGTTTGCAGCCCCACCAGCAGGGTATGAGTGTTCCTATATCTCCCCATCCACACCAACATTTGTTGTTTTGGGAAAAAATAAATAAATCTCAATAACACCAATTCATTCTTATTCAATGTTCTTACTGAAACTGTCAGGTGGTATTTATAAGGATTGGGTATTATAATTTGATTTTCTATTTAGATTTTGCTACAAATGATCCTCTGAAATTCAAAAGTTATCTTTGATGGCAGATAGCTACATGATTTAATAGGAATTGTTTTACCATTAATATTAAGTGCTGCTAGTAGTGACTAGAATTTAATTATCATGCTTTATTGCTTTGATTTTTGGTATGCTAGGGAATACATATATCTATTGGTCAAATTTTGTTGGAAATGACTTCAAGATTCAGTTTTCCTGTGTATACTGTGAGCTTGTATTCAAAATTGCTTGACATTATTGTCATATCAATTGGAGGTTGGACATTTGGTTTGTTATAGAGTAATATTATAATCATGTTTGTTATATTAGGATTAGATTTTGGGTCACTTTAAAAAACAGAGAAACTAAAGAAAAGGAGACTTTTTGTATTTGTTTCTTTAGAATTAATATCCTTTTTATGACTTTTCATATCCTTATTTGTATAAATACAAAATATTACCCCATTAGAAAAAGTAATATGTCATATAAGACTTATACTCTTACTGCTGACTATTACACGTCACATTTCTTATTCCATTTTATAATAGATCCAAGCTTTGCAGATCTATACTGCAGTTGGTGGAGGGAAATTAATAAATCTCCATATATTGAATCATAGAATTATAGAGCTGGAAGAAACCGGAGAGTGTGTTTTCATATAATCAAGGCCTGGGTTGGGATTCTAGACCTATTACAGTTGTGTGGTTTGGGGCAGGTTAACTAACTTGTGTCTCATTGGCCTTGCCTATAAAATCAAAACATCTCACTCACCATATTTACTCCCCAGGGTTGTAAGTTTATACACAATAACACAAGTTGAATAGAAAAAACAGCTGACAAAAATTATGTGTAATTTATTTTTAAAATGAGGATAATTTAATTAGATTGTACAAGGTCACAGTGTAGTTCAATGGTAAAGCAAGAACGAAAATGCAGGGCCTTTGATTTCCCCTGTGGAAGTGTCAGTAATGCATTATTGGGGTTCCTTGTTTTATTTATTTATTTATTTATTTTACCCTTGGACATTGGAGATAGGGTTCATTGTTTTAAATTCCAGAAAAGAGATAGATTGTGTCAGTAATGTCTCCTTTAAAGTGTTACAGTAATATAACTTACCTGTAGATGCAATGATACTGGGATGGCAGGACCCTACCGTCAGACAAGCAAAAGAATTTCAAGAGCTGAGCTGGAGAGTGCTAAACTGCCAAGTGTCAAGGTGGTCAATTAAAACAGCAAACCAAAGTCAAAATCACAAGCCTTGATTCACTTTCTTCAATAGCATAAATAGGAGGCCTTAAAGACCATTTATTCATTTGCTAGGGCTGCTGTAATGGAGTACCACAAACTGGGTGGATTGAACACGGAAATTTTTTGTCTCACAGTTCTGGAGGCCAGAGTCCAAGATCAAGGTGTTAACAGAATTGGATCTTTCTGAGGGCTGTGGAGTAAAGATCTATCTGTTCCAGACTTCTCTCTTCTCATGGTTTGCTGCCAATTTTTGGCATTCCTTGATTTATAGACACATTACCCTGATCTCAGTCTTCATTTTCACATGACTTTCTGTGTGTATGTCCAAATTTCACCTTTTTACAAGGATATCAGTGATATTAGAATAGGGCTTACTCTAATGACTTCAGTGTAACTGCATTATCTCTTTCAAAACCCTATCTACAAATAAGGTCACGTTTTCAGGTACAGGTCAGGACTTTAACATGAGTTTTAGGAGGACACAGTTCAATCCCTCATATGCCAGCTCCCTCAGCATTCCATTTCTCTCCATGAAATGGCATTGAGTGAAATGTAAGATGTATCAGTGCAGAAGGGTGGAATCATTTCATTGCAGATCGAGCCCTGAACAAAAGGCTCCTGCCATGTTTTGGATGCAGTGGGCTGCAGGGAGGTAGAAGAGGAAAGACCAGTAGTGAAAAAGTACTGAATACTCAGTCAGGATGGAGAGAAATGTCTTTAGTTCTCCCTGATAAGATGGTCTCAGTAGAGGCCTCCGCCAGGGGCCCATTAACAAGGAAGCCTTCTAATGAAGCTCCCTAAGCTAGGAATGAAGATATGCGTAAGAGCATGGTGGGCCTGAGTCCTTTACTGTAACTGTCACCAGACTGTGCACCAAGTGTGGTGTGGGGAGGACAGCTTTTTACCATGAGTTCTGCCAAGGAAAGGCTTATAATTACCTACGGGGTGGGCCTAAAGGATTACACATAGGATTTTGGCCTAGGGCTGCACCTCCACCATGTGGACAGTCACGAGACATTGCTTCAAAATTATTAGGCAGCTGATCGCTTAGAACTTAATATTTACAGAACTTGGTATTTGTTAAGTGATAAACATTGTATCCAACCTCAGTTATCACAAACATGTTCTTTGTAACAGGTTATTGTGAACTAAGATCTAATCCAGGACCTCAGGCTGCATAAGTTTGCCTTGAAATTGTTTTTTCTGTTTTCTGTTTGTTTGTTTAATTTTCAACTGTTGATTTTGTGAGAACATTTTGACTGGCTAAAAAGTACATGCCATTTGTTCTGTTGAATGTCCCACATTCTAAATTCTAATTATCTTGTTGTGATTTAGTTTGTTGCTCCATTATTTATAATTAAACTCAAACTGAATATATTTACCAACATGAGAACATAGGTGGTGCTATTTTTTATATTATGTTACATAGTTAGATGTGATATCTGTCTCTTTCACTGTTAATCATACTGAGAATGGATGCATGATAAAAGCCTGATTCCTCCATTGCTTCTCCACTTGTGGCCAGAATATGATCTTTGTGTTATTACGTGATACCACACAAATGTCTCATTTCCTAACATCATCCACTTAATGGTTTTTTTTTTTTTTTGGTTTTTTTTTTTATATATTCTTGTAGTTGTCTCTCTTTTTTTTTTTTATTTCAGCATATTATGGGGGTACAGATTTTAAGGTTTCAATAAATGGTTTTAATACCAGCTAAAACCCGTCTAATTAATAATTTCATTGGGGATCACATATGATCATTTTCCAATATTAGCTGTATGCATTTTTAAGTAAAACTTTTTTCTTTCTTTCTTTTTTTTTTTTAGTGTTTTGGCTATTTCATATACTATGGTTTCTATTGCTATGTTGTAAAGTTGATAAATTATTTCTGCTGCAATATCTAATCAGCCTTCAATCTCATCCAGAGTATCTTTTATTTTGGATAAATTTTTAGTTTTAGAAATTTGATTTGGATCTTTTCTGTGTCTTCCATGTTTCCACTTCATATGCTCAATCTTTCCTCTAGCTTTTTAACCATGCAAAATATAGCTATACTAACTATTAATGTCTGTTGATAATAATGCATGGGTTAGCTCTAGTTTCCTGCTGATTGATTGAATTTTCTTCTATTTTGGCATTGTATTTTTCTACTTTTTACATTCCTTTCTTGTAGATTCCAGACATTGTGAATTTTACCATTTTAGGTGCTAGACATTTTTGCATTGATACAAATGTTATTGAGCTTTGTTAAAACTTTTTCTAATCAATTGAAGTTATTTGGTGTATTATTAATAGTTTTCTACTGTTGCATAACAAATTACCACACACTTTGTGGCTTAAAATAACACCCATTTATTTTATCACATTTATGTAAATCAGAAGTTCAAGTGAGCTCAACTGTATTCTCTGCTTGCATGGCTGAACTCACACTATTGAGTGAGGTGGACTGTTATGTGGAGGCTATGGGGAAGAATCTGCTTCCAAGGTCACTTGGGTTGTTGGCAGAATCCAGTTTCTTGTAGTTATGGTCTAAGGTTCCCTTTTCCTTGCTGGCTGTCAGTCAGGAGTCAGCTCTCTGCCCTAAGAAGCCCTTGACCTTTTGACATGTAAGGTAATATAATTGTGGGAGTGATATCTCATCAGATTCACAGATTTAAGTCATTGGGCGTCATTTCAAAATTTGGTTACCTTGGAACACAGTTTTCATGGGAAAAGACTCATACATGTCGTCTCCCACCATATAAATACATCTCAAATTGGTGTTTGGTCATCTTTACAATACAGTGAAATTGAAAAGTTTTAATTTTCTGCCCCAAGCCTACTTGAGTTTCTGTATGGACCGGTATGTATAGGTATGTTTTCTGGGAAGACTTTTCAGTGATACATCATTAAATCAAGATAAAGGAGATAGTCCTATTTTCCTTATATTAATCTGCTATATCAGTTAGGAAATACTACCACCTGACACATTTAGTGCACAAGTCCCTGGAAACTTCCAATGGCTCATAATGTTAATTAGCATTATATGATCACATATTATTTATTTTATTTTTTCAATAGCTTTATTGAGCTATAATTTATGTACCATAAAATTCACCCATTTTAACTATACAATCCAATAACCTTTAGTAAGTTTACACAGTTGTACAACCATCCCCATAATGCAGTTTTAGAATATTTGTACCACTCCAGACATAAGATGTAACCAAAATGTTTGTACCCTCATAATACCCTGAAAAAAAAAAAAAAAGATTCCTTCCATCCATTTGAAGTCAATCCTTGCTCCCCATCCCAGCCCTAAGCAACCACTAATCTGCTTTCTGTTTGTATGGATTTGGCTTCTCTGGACATTTTATATAAGTGGAATCATATAATATGTGACCTTTTGTGTCTGGCTTGTTTCACTTAGTGTAATGTTTTCAGGGTATTTCATGATGTAGCATGTAACAGTACTACATTCTTTTTGATTTTGGAATAATATATCACTGTGTGGGCATTTTGCTTATTCATTCACTTTTTGGCTATTATAAATAATGCTGCTATGAACATTTCAATTTTTATGTTGACTTTCTTATTTTTTGGCATACATTTTTATTAGATATTTTCAAATGTTGGAAAGACCACATGTTTGGCCATCTGTACTATGAACATGTCTTGGGAATTGCTAGCTTATTTGAACCTAATCCCAATTTATAAAATGATTGAATGACACGTGGTGATTTGTATAAATCATTAGGTGGGTCCCTTTTTTCAAGGTCCATAGCCATAACCATGAGCATAACAACTTTCTGAGTTTTGCACTTCCTTGAAAATCATCTATCCTGCAGATGATCTTGGGAACCACTGATAAAAGGTTCAAATGTTATTTCCCAATACTTCATCTAGTTAGTTCATATGAGTCAATCGGGATTTTTTTAAATCATCATGATTTAGAGAACAGGAAAGTATCCTCCAGCAATCCATTTGTAATGCCTAAGACAATGGTTTTAAGAACTTAGAAAACAATATTGCTTTTAAAACTAATTATTAGTGACACATGATATCATTTAACCATCAGTTTACTTAGGTGAGGTGTTCTCCATGAGCAACCAGGCGGATGCTCCTACAAATTGAGAGAATGGCTGCAGCTAGTCTAGGACTTAACAGTGGGGCTCAGCACTCACTGAATATTAGAATCACCTGGGGGGCTTTTAAACTAATAATGCTGAAGCCCCACACCCAGAGATTCTGATTTAATTGTTCTAGAGGTATGGATTGCCAATAGGTGTTTAAAACGCTTCTCAAGTGTTTCTAACATGCACTTAGAATTGAGAACCACTGGAAAGGGAGATATATCATACTCTGTGTAGCCTACTTCCCTAGGAGATGGGATAATTTTCCCATTATAAGGTCCATCCCAGTAATACTTCATCTTGAGGAAAATTTTCATCATGTTATATTGGGTGAGGACATCTGTAATGTTACTTGGAACATTTGACTTTATAACAGTTGAGGACCCTCATTTGGCTTTATAGCAATTAAGTTCATTTGTTTCATTCTCTGCTTTTATCTGATAGGTATCTCCCTTGACTATGTTCTGGGGATCATTATCGTGGCAGCAGTAGGTTACCTGTGAATATGTCTCAAGCTGTAGTGCTTTTCTTCTTGGTGTGGTCTCTCATTTGATTCTCTAACAGGGAGCACATTTTTTTTTCCCACTGCTTGTTAATACCAGGATATGGTTGCTTTTATAACTTTCTTTTTTAGGAAGTAATTTTACTTTTCTACCATTCCAGCTGAAGTCAACTAGAATGGGATGTGAAAAATCCATTGATCATCCATGTTATTTGAACATCCCCATATTTTTTTATCATGCAGTAGGCCCTGGTCTGAATAAAAATATTAACAGTCTGCATAATTTTTGTACATGTTTTATTTTTGTAAATGTTTTATTTTTATTTGACTAATCATCACAAGGAGCAAATGAAATTTGAAACCCTAAATGCAAGTAAATAGTACTAAAACCAAGCCGTTTATGAGTCCCTTTTTTAGAGGTCCTGTAGTCAATCTGCCAGTGTTGCCCAGAAACTAGTCCTATGAATAATTTGCCTTGAAAGTTATTCATGAAACTCTGAGTCCGTTTACTTGCTGGACATGGGATCCTGATCCTCTTTGAAGTACTCCACTGACTTAAAATGGCAATGGCCAAAAGTCCATATACTTTTGAGCTTACTTTCTTAAAACATCTCTGAAAGAATATGATGCCAGAATTACTTCCCCTTATCTCAATTGCTCCCTTTTACATGTTAAAGGCCATATGACTCTAGGGAGAACATCTACTCTACTATTTTTTAAGACGGTTCCTTCACCTTTTTGTAGCCTGAAACAGGATACATGACATTGGTATCGATAGTATATTCCAAAGTTACTTACTTTCCCCAAGTTGTTTTCCATTAATTATCCAGTCATTTTTTTTTTACCTACTTCATAACATAGTCATTTCAAACACAAATCCAATAATATATGAACCTCTGGTTGTTTAATTTCTTTGAATATTATATTGCCTGTGGGACTGTCTGAAAATCAGCACGGTTTGCTAGTTGGTCTTTCTGGCCCTTTTCCTGTTTTTCCATCTTAAGGTGGAGGGCAGCAGGTTTTCTTTTTTTTGTTATTTCAGCATATTCTGGGAGGACAAATGTTAAAATGACATATATTGCCCTTGCCCCCCCCTTTCCCCCTCGAGTCAGACCTTCAAGCATCACCATCCCTCAGACTATGCGCATCTTGCTCATTATGTATGTATATGCCCATCCCCTCCTCCACCCTCCCACCTGCCCCACACCCAATAAATGTTATTCCTGTATGTCCACTTAGATGCTGATGCAGATAGTTGGGGAAAATTTCTGTTCATCCTGTTGGGTTGAACTTTGTTGCTTTGTTTCCTCTATTGAGCCATTGTGACATAAGGCCTTTAATCTTTAGCTTTTGAGTGTTTTTACTTTTGTGAGTATTTATTATGCTGATCCATGTGTAACACTGTTTTGAATACTTCTTGGAGAGCTGGTCTTGTATTGGTGAATTCCCTCAGTCTTTGCTTATCTGACAATGTCTTTATTTCTCCTTCATACATAAAACTTAGTTTTTCAGGGTACAAGATTCTAGGTTGGCATTATTCTGTTTCAGAAGAGTGAGAATGGGGCCCCAGTCTCTCCTAGCTTGTAAGGTTTCAGTTGAGAAGTCTGGCATTACTCAAATCAGCTTTCCTTAGTATGTAACTTGCTTCTTTCTCCTTACAGCTTGTAGAAGGGTCTCTTTTGTTGATATTTTGGTCAGTTTGATGACTACATGTCGTGGTGCTTTCCTGTTTGCATTGTATCTCCCAGGAGTCCTTTGAGCTTCTTGTACTTGAATATCTAGCTTTTTAGCAAGGCCGAGGACATTTTCCTCAATTATGTCTTCAAATAGCTTATCCAACCCTTACGTTTTTTGTTCCTCTCCTTCCGGAATCCATAAAACCCTCGGGTTATATTTCTTCATATAATCCCACAATCCTTGTAAGCTTTGCTTATGTCTCTTATTTTTCTGCTCTATCTCTGTGATTAACTTATTTGATTTGAAGATGTTATTTTCAATCTCTCAGATTCTTTCTTCTGTTTGGTCTACCCTATTTTTTAGGCTTTCCACTGTGTTTTATAGGTCCCTGAATAATGTCTTCATTTCCAGGAGATTGGTTTGATTTTTCTTTAAGATATCAATTTGTTTAGTGATTTTTTCTTCCAAGTCCTGGATTTGTGTGTGTGTGTGTGTGTGTGTGTGTGTTTTGTATTGTTTATCCATTTTTCCTTGCATATCATTGAGCTTTCTTATAATACATGTTTGAAATTCTTCTTCTGTCATTTTAATGTTCTGGGTTTGGTTAATATCCATTCTTTGTGAGCTGGTGTATCTCTTTAGGGGAGTGTTTTTGATTTGATTCTTCATAGTTCCAGCATTATTTTGCTGAGTCCTCCCCATCTGGATCAGCCATTGATTTTTTTGTAGGATAAGTAACAGACTCTGTGTATACACTATTTCTGTGGGTGGTATATGAAGGTGGTAGCCTGGGAGTCCTCACTTCTATGGTTTCTTGATCTGCCATTTGCAGGAGCTCTTCCACCACACTTGGGAGGCTACCCCTGATGGGAGGGTTTACTTTTGGAGCCCATGGTGGCCACTTGCAGGGGATTTGCTCCTTGACCATGGCCCTGACTGTTGGCAGCTGACCAGGAGAGGAGATCTAGCCCCAGCATTTCGATCAACTGGGTGATCAAAACCAGTCTGAAATAGCAAAGTCATTAGGCTGTCAGCTATTGATCTGTACCAAGGCCTGGCGGATTCACCCTAGACTAGGATGAAAGTGGCTTTTCTTGTCTCACCCTGCCTTCAGGGTTGGAGCCTACCACTTTTGGCACAAAAGATGCAGGCTAGGGCAAGGTGGTAGCACCCCAGTCTTCCCGGCACCCCAGTGCCCCATTGGCTGTAACTCCTGTTGGCATTAGCCTCCTCAGTACTAGCATTCAGAGTTCATCCATCAAGACAGGCCTGGCTAGTTGATCGTAGATTGTATAAGGTCGGTGTTTGTCAGAAAAGTCCCTGGGCTGGGGGAGGGGATCTGCCCTCCACACCATATCACACCACAGTGGCTGGGCTGTGGACCCCCACAAGGGTGACCACCCACTCTCTTGCAGAGTACCAGCACTGGGGGGTGACTGTTCAGGAGATGGCAGGTGCCGGACTGGGGAGCTGGGTCATCAGGACACCCTGTTGTCTCTTTTATGCTGCCTTCCTACCGTCTCACGCCTGTTCAGCCATAGCTCTCACTCTTACTGACCCAACCTGAGTGGTCCTATTTGCCCAAGGTGGTCCCAGCTTAGAGTCTCCAACTTAGTGAACACCTCTGTAGTACTGCCCCACTGGTTACCAGAGGAAAGGTATCTATTATCTAACTGCCTCCCCTAGCAGTTCAGACTGGTTTCCTCCCCACTTGGTGCCTTCATAACACATAGCTCCAGGGAGTTCATGGTGCTTTCTGGTATCATCTGCTCTCTACTGCATCCACTACTCCTGTGGCGATTTTGCACCAACTTCAGGCAGGTCCCTGTCTGAGTGGGTGTGGAGGTCAATGGGGAAGCAAGAACTTCTTCTGTGGGTCTGATCCCAGTTCACTCCCTGGCCCGGTGGACCAGAGCCCTCCCACGCTCTATGCCCTATTGTTTGTTTTGCACTCTCCAGAGAACACAATCTTATCTCCAGTTTACCTTGCTTTTTCCATTTTTGAGAGTCCCACGCTGAACCTCTGCCAATTCACAACACTGTTATTGTATGGGAGAGATCCACTCATATGTAGGAGACCAAGATCTATGCCTCTTTCTCTGGGAGCAGAAATCTGGGTGTTATGTTTACTCCACCATTTTTTCTCCTTGAATTATTTTTTTGATGTGCCATTAGATTTGGTTTGCCAAGATCTTGTTGACAATTATAGCATCTGTATTCATGAGGGATATTGGTCTGTAGTTTTCTTGTTATAAATTTTTAAATCTTATCTGTCTTTTGAAAGTTCTTAATTCATGTCCTGATTTTTTTTGGGGGGGGGTTATTTGTCATGGTTTTCAACTTTCTCATCAATCCCAGTCATCTTATTTGGCATTTACATTCTGAATTACATATCTGATATTCAACAGTTTCCTTTAGATTGCTGGAGACCTATTGTGATCCTTCAGGTGTGTTTAAACAGCTTGTTTATTCGTGTTGCCAGAGTTTAGGGTGCAGCTGTTCTTCTCTTCTAGGAACTCTCCTTCTTAGTGAAAAGAAGGAGACATTATTTGATGGACCATTTGTGTCCTAGTCCATAAGATTAACCCAGAACTAGAGGGGCAGATGCACTGAAAGCCTGTAATGCAGTTGTTCTTCTACATTGTCCTATTCCCCTTTGGTTGTCACAGTCCAAGGCAGTGCTTGTGGATATTATTGTGGAGTGATGGCTTGGTCCCAGTCCACTTTGTAAGCTTGTTGGGGGGGGGGGGGCTGGGCATTTCCATCTCCACGGAGTCAGGCTGTAACCGTGTGTGGGGGCAGGCTCTTGGCAGCTTGGCTACTTGCTGCTGGTGGGGCCACGAAGGTGCACAATGTGCCTCAGGTGAGCCATGGCAACTGGAGCTTTCACTCCATCCAGGACTGCTGCTGAGGTGCTATTCATGTGGCAGCAGCAGTGGCATTTTCAGATGGTAGCAGCAGGTGCTAGGGGCCGTGGGCACCTGCTCTGCTTCGATCCCCCAGTGATAGGGCCAGCAAGGGCTGTGAGGAGGCAGCTGCAATGGAGCTGACCTCTGTGTAGAATAGGTGCTCTGGCCTGAGAGCTCAGAATAGCATCAGTTTCAGTGACTCAGGATCAGGGGCCAGTAGGACCCTGCTATTCCCACTTTCTGGTGTAGTGCTACTGCACAGACTCAAAGCAATTCACTGATTAGTCTGGAGACATTCTGTGTTGGGGGGGCCCTTGCAGCTGAGGTTGCATTGTCCACAGGGGAGTGTGGTACCCTGGGGTTCTCTCCTCTGACCCTTACCCATATACCTTCTGATTTTGCTGAGAAGTTCACCCAGTGTCACTCTTCTTCAGTTTGGGTGTCTCCAGTCACTTCTCTGATGATTCAGTGTTTTCTCTAAGATGATCCATCAATAGTTGAATAACTACTTGCAACTTTCATCCTCTTCTTGCAATAGTCATATGCAGGCTGCTTCTAGTCTACCATCTTGCCCCACATCCAGCTAAAATCTTGAAGAACAGTTTTTTTGGGGAGAAGACTTTTGAAGTTTTTTTTTTTTTTTTTTCTTTCAGTTTCTGGATATCAGTCTTATTTTTTAAAAAGGATAACTATGGGAATGAGTTTCTGAGGCCAGCCCAGAAATTTATTTGAACCATAATGTGTCAATTTCTTGAAGTAACATGCAGTAGAAACTGCTAACTTTTCACACAAATTTGTCTCTTCATTCTTCACACACAGATAAACCACAATTCCTAGCCTCTCTTTCCATTGAATGTAGCCATGTGACTGAGTTCTCACTGTTTGGATGTGTGCAGAAATGATGTATGAAATTTTAAAGCCAACATATTTAGGAAGTGGGCTTTCCCCTCTCCATGTTATTTCTCCTTTTTTTTTTTTTAAGCTGTGATGATGATGATGATGAAGCTCAGTGATGGGAAAGTTAGAGGACAAAAGTCTTTGAGACCATGAAACAGCATGTTCAAGAGAGACATCTTTAGAGAAGAAATACCTACCTTCTACTGTTATGTGAATGAATAATAAACTACTATTCTCCTTATACTATGATACATTTGGGGATCTATTTGTTATAGAAATTAAACCTATTTTAACTGTGTTAGTTTGCAAACTGCCACAACAGATTACCACAAGACGGGTGGTTTGAACAACAGAAATGTCTTGTCTCCAAGTTCTGGAGGTTGAAAGTCCAAGATTAAGGTGTCAGCAAGGTTAGTTCCTTCTAGAGCTGTGAGGGAGAATTTGTTCCATGCCTCTATTCTAGCTTCTCATGGTTTGATGGTGATCTTTGCCATTATTTGGCTTGGAGATGACATTGTCCCTGTGTCTTCACATTATCTTACCTCTATTTTTAAGGTCACAATCTGAGGTATTGGGGATTAGTACTTCAACATAATTTTTTTTTGGAACAGAGCATAATTCAACCTATAATAATAACTAACCAAAATCTTCCTACAGTAAAGTAGTGGACATGATGATATCTCTAGATATAAACTATTGAGACATTTATACAGGTCCCAGAACATAGGATACAACAGGGTAGAGGCTGAGAACAGGTGTAAGAAGGATTCTAGAGGGTTGAGATAAAAGATAGAATCATCTTTCTTAACTACTTTGAAATATATATTTTTCATCTCTAGTGGTCCATTGACCCCAGGAACTTTTTACCTGCTTCTGTTCCCATAACTGAAACTTTGCAAATGTGATTAAATAAAGGATCTTGAGATGGGAAGATCATTCTGGATTATTCATGCAGGTCCTAAATGCAAACATATGTATAAGAGAGAGGCAGAGGGATATTTTATGATAGACAGAAGAGGAGAAGGAGATGTGACCATGAAGACCAAAATCAGAATGATGTGTCTGTAAACCAAGGAATACCAGAAGCCACCAAAAGCTGGAAGAGACAAGAAACACATTGTCTATTAGATCCTCCCAAGGGGGTATGTTCCTGATGATGCTTTGATTTCACTCCAATGATACTGATTTCAGATTTCTGGCCTCCAAAACTTCGAAAAAATAAATTTCTGTTGTTTTAACCCACCAATTTTGTGGTAATTTGTTACAGCAGGCACAGGAAACTAATACACATGGATTAATAATATCTATTAAATAGGGATAATAATGCCTATCTGAGATCATCATTGTAAGGATAAAATCAGGTAATATATTAAATAGTTCTTAATAGAACCAACCACATACTAAATTTCCCATAAGTGCTAGCTATCTTTATAATAATATTATTATTAAATCTGCAACTTATTATTTGGGGACTTTTTTTCAAAGAAGTCTGAGTTATGAGGCTTAATTAAATAGCATAATTGGAGCAGAATGAGTATGCTGAACAGGAAGTGAGGGAATGGAGAGTGTACTAAAGAGTTTGAATTGAGATGGAAATCTTCTGATTTTGGACTAGAAAGTGGCATCTGTTACGATTAATCACCTTCTCTTCTTCATCATGAATTCTTCCATCACAATCATGTCCTACCCCAGCCCTGGGCAAGGTGAAAAAGAATATGAGAAGCAAGAGGATAAGGAAAAAATGTTGCTCTAGGAAGTAGCCCATCATAAGGAGATGTGGAGAATTCCAGCTAAAGGCTGCTTAGAACCCATGGATGGTTAACATATGTGATGACATACATGATTTAGTTACATAAGAGTCAGGAATCCAGAGACAGGATATTTTTCCTAACAAAAAAGTAATTTTAATTGCTGACAAAAATAATTGTTTTTGCTATGCAATTCTTCTCCAGATTGAATTCATCCATTTTCAAGTTGGGATTCTACAGTCAAATTACTGCATGAATAGTGTCCAAAGGTCTAATCATTTCATGGCAAAATTTCTGCTTGTCCATTTTTTCTGGCACCAATTGCTCCAAAATGATGAAATTGATTTGTAGAAGCTGGGAATTGTACCCCAGTGCACTACTTAGGGAAAAAAAAAAAAAAAAATATATATATATATATATATATATATATATATATATATATATTTGGATAATACCTTGTTTTAAACAAATAAATACTACTCTGAAACCTATTAGTTGCTTAAAATATTTCATAGCATGCTATTTGCCAAGAATTGAATTCAATAACTAGATAAAGTAGCAGGCTGTAATGTGTCTGATGGAGAGAAAGCTTTTCAGTTTTCTGTTAGGTTGTTATGGAGCATCCAGTTGGACTCTCTTCTGACTCCTTATTCTTTTCCTTCTACCACCATAGGGAAGGCAGTTCAGAGAGCTGCACATATATGAAAACAATGAGGAAACTGAATTCAAAATAGGATAGCCATAGTAAAAGAGTCAGGGACATGGAGCATTTATGAGGCCATTTCTCATATTCTCAGCCTTTCCATATTTCAGAATGAGGTCAACAAAGTACTGAACATCAGAAGTCATAAATTACTATTTTCAGATCTTCAACTAGCTAACAAGGTGACATTAGACAAATAAATAGGCCTTTATGAATCTCAGTTTTCCAATTTTTAAAGTGACATAGTCGATTGAATGATTTCCAATAGTGCTTTTAGGAACCAATTTATAGTCTGTATACATTAGAGTTTAGGTTTTCTTTCAGACCATTTTGACTTCCCAAGTATAAATTAGCGTGTACTAGAGCAAAATAATTCTAACAAGAAGATTAAATAGGTCCTAACATAACAAGATAACTTTTCATGTATGTTTTACAAAATTTGATAGCCAGGAACATCATTTCCCTGCAGCCTTCTTTCTTCATTTGTAATATAGGATATGGTCATTGTATGTTGTACTTGGCAGTCAGTGAGCAGTGGCACAATTATTGCCATAAGAAACTTGCTACCCATACCCAGGCATGCACAATGGACTCCCTTTCTATACTCCTGGAAATTTCTTAACATAGTGGCAATGTGTTACAGAACTACTTAAGTCTAACTGGCCTTTCTGATCTTTCTTTAATTATTATTTCTTTAGCCATTTAGTGTGTCTTTGAGACCCATTAAAGAGAGAGATAAAATAAATTGTTTTCAGTTCAACATCTTGAATCAGAATTATTGCAATTTTAGTTTTGTGACATTACTTTTGTTGCAAAAATCTTCCATGCTAGACTGTAGACTCTAGGATGGAGGAATCTTATGTGTTCCATACAATTCTCAATACCAAGTGCTTGTCATATTCTAAGAACTTTGCATGTGTTAATTCCCTTAATCTTTATAGAACACCTTTTGAGGAAAGTATCATAAATTTCTGCATTTAATAGATGAAGAAATTGAAGCCAAGAGCAGTTAAGTAACTTGCAAAAGAGCACATATCTAATAAGATGGAGCCAAAGTTAGCCTCTAAAGTGTGATTGTAATGTCTTTCCTTTTAACTACTGTGCTATACTATGTCATATATGTTTGTAGTTTTGAGGGAGTATGTGTATGTATTTTCATTATATCTAAAACATACAGACAAGTTTATAGCCATTGCTACCATTTATTAACCACTTATTATATGTCAAACATTGTAGTAAACATTTTATAGCAATCATATGAGGTGGATATTAACTCCATAATGCAGCTGAGAAAAATGAGACCTAGAGTAGTGGTCCCCAGCCTTTTTGGCACCAGGGACCAGTTTCCTGGAAAACAATTTTTCCACAGACCAAGGCTATGGGGATGGTTTTAGGATGATTCAAGCTCATTACATTTATTATGCAGTCAAACATCTATCCTAATGATAATCTGTATTTGCAGCTGCTCCCAGTGCTAGCATCACTGCTTCAGCTCCACCTCAGGCATTAGATTATCCTAAGGAGCACACAACCTAGATCTCTCATATGCACAGTTTACAGCAGAGCTCGTACTCCTATAAGAATCTAATGCTGCCACTGATCTGACAGGAAACAGAGCTTATGCAGTGATATGAGCAATGGGGGTGGTGGCTAAATACAGATGAAGCTTTGCTAGCTTGCCTGCCACTTACCTCCTGCTGTGTGGCCCAGTTCCTAACAGGCCGGTCCATGGCCTGGGGGTTGGGGAATGCAGGCCTAGAGTTTATGTAACATGCCTATATTCATTCATGTATCAAGTGGCGAAGCCAGGATTTGATTTAGGTGTATTATACTCCAAGACCTCATGCTTTTCACTATTGTGTAACACTAGTGCACAAATAATAACATATATACAGATACTTGTAAATCAGATCATATTGCTTCCATAATCTAAACCCTACATTGGCTTTCTACCATACTTGGAATGAAACCCGAGCTCATTACTATGGTGTGAAGGCCTTCCATGTCCTGGACCCTCCCTGCCTCCACATAATCATCTCCTGCTACTCTTCTTGCTGCACTCCAGCCACATGTGCCTCCTTGCTCTGCTCTAAATATAGTGGGGCACATCCATATTAGGGACAATGCATGTGCTTTTCCCTTTGCCTCAATTGCTTTTGGCCCACATAATTGCATGGCTTACTCCTTCCTTCAGGGATCTATTCCACTCTTATCCAATTAGAGAGGCCTTCTATGGCCATTGTGTCTAAATTTGTGGTCTTTAGCACTCTATGCACCCATAGCTATCTTTATTCATAATGTATATCACTACCAGACATTAACTTATAAAATTACCTGTTTATTGTCTGTATTCCACATCAACTGTAAGTCCAAGGAAGCCAAGACTTTGCTTGGTTCATCATTGCATCCTCAGAGCCTAGATCAGGAGTTAGTGATTTTTTTCTGATAAGAGCCATATAATAAATATTTTAGGCTTTGCAAGCCATACAGTTGTCCCTGCAGCTACTTAACTCTGCTATTGTAGCATGAAATCAGACATAGATAATATGTAAATCAATGAGTGTGAAAATGACAAAGCTGTGTTTAATTAAAACATTATTTACAAAAACAGTATGCCAAACGGGCTGGATGTGGCATATGGGCCATAATTTGCCAACTACTGGTCTAGAACATTACCAGTTTAGCACTGAAGATATATTTGTTGAATGAATGAGTTTCTATGTCTGTATAATACACATATGTACACACACATTAATACATGTATATACATGCATGTAAGTGTTTGTGTGTGTGTAGGCACAAAAAGGATACTGGAAGGAATCAAATCAAAATGTCAGAGTAGTTATTTTTAGTGGCAGGATTAAAGCTTTTAACATTTCTTCTCAGTTTTCTGTATTCTCTAAATTTTTAATGAACATGTATTTTGCTTTTTAATTTTTAAGTATGATATAAATACAGAAACAATGAAAAGTTCATAATTGTACAGGTCAGATAAGTTTTATAAGTATATAAAGTATATTATATAAGAAACACACTAATATAATAAGCACCCACATAAAGAAATGGAACAGTGTTAATACCCTAGAGCCCTTCCTATGTTCTCTTTCAGTCACAGTGCACACTATCTTCATTTCTAACAGCACAGATTAGTTTGCTTGTCTTTGAATTTTATGTAGATGTCATCATGTGGCATATATTCTTTTGTGTCTCACTTCTTTTTGCTCAATGTTATGTTTATATATATATATATATTTTTTTTAATTTCAGAATATTATGGAGGTACAAACGTTTTGGTTACATGCATTACTTCTGTACAGTTAAAGTCAATGTTATAAGTGTGCCCATCAGCAAGATAGTGTGTGCTGTAACGACTTGGTGTAAATGTAGCCAACCTTTTTTTCTCCCCAACCTGCTTGATTTCCATTGAGTTTTACTTCCATATGTGCATATAAGTGTAGCTTGATTCGTTCCAGTTTAATAGTGAGTACATGAGGTGGGGGTTTTTTTGTTTTTTTCTTTTTTTCTTTTTTCCATTCTTGTGATACTTCATTTAGAAGAATGATGAGCAGTTCCATCCAGGTTGTTACAAAAGGTATCAGTTCCCCATTTTTTTAATGGCTGAGTAGTATTCCATGGTATGCATATACCACATTTTATTAATGTACTTATGTATTTATGGGCACTTGGGTTGATTCTACATCTTTGGAATTGTGAATTATGCTGTAATAAATATTCTAGTGCAATTTTCTTTTTGAAAAAATGACTTTTGTAGGATTGCTGGATCAAGTGGTAGGTCTACTTTAAATTCTCTGAGGTAACTCCATACTGCTTTCCATAGAGGTTGTACTACTTTGCATTCCAACAACAGTGTATGAGTTTTCCTTTCTCTATATATCCACACCAACATCTGTTGTTTGGGACCTTTTGATAAAAGCCATTCTCACTGGAGGTAAGTGATCTCTCATTGGGATTTTGATTTGCATTTCCAAGATGATTACAGATGTTGATCATTCTTTCATATGCTTATTGGCCATTAGTCTTTCTTGTTTTGAAAAGCTTCTGTTCATGTCTTTTGCCTACTTATTAATGGGGTTGCGTGATTTTTTTTCTTGCTTTTTTTCTTGAGTTCTGATTATTAGCCCTTTATTGGAAGTATAGCATCCAAATATTTTCTCCCATTCTGTAGGTTGTCTCTTCACTCTATTCATTGTTTCCTTGGCTGTGCAGAAGCTTTTAATTTGGTCAGGTCCCATTTATTTAGTTTAGTTGTTCCTATGATTTCCTTTGTAGTCTTCTTCATAAATGCTTTGCCTAGGCAAAAATTATCTATAAGAGTTTTTCCAACACTTTCTTCCAGAATTCTTATAGTATAATGCCTTAGGATTAAGTCTGTTAGCCATGGTGAATTAATTTTTGTGAGTGATGAGAGGTACAGATCCTATTTGGGTCTTTTACATGTGGCTATCCAATTTTCTCAGTACCATTTATTGAATAGGGATTCTTTTTCCAAGTGTATGTTTTTGTCTGCTTTGAAAAAGATCAGCTGACAATATGAGGATGGTTTTATATCTGAGTTCTCTGTTCTGATCCATTGGTCTATGTCTCTGTTCTTGTTCCCGTACCATGCTGATTTACTTATTATAGCCTTGTAATATAGCTTGAAGTGTGGTAAATTGATGCCTACCAATTCGTTCTTTTTGCTAAAGTTTGCTTTGGCTATGTGAGGTTTTTTTATGGCTCCATATGAAGTATAGACCTATTTTTTCTAGATCTGTGAAAAATGATGTTGATGTTTTAATGGAGATTACTTTGAATCTGTAAATCACTTTAGGTAGTATAAGACATTTTAACAAAGTTGATTCTGGTGATATATGAGCATGGTATATTTTGCCATGTGTTTATGTCCTCTGCCATTTCCTTCTTCAGTGTTTCATAGTTCTCACTGTAGAGGTATTTTTCCTCCTTAGTTAAATATATTTCTAGGTATTTTGTTTTCTTTGTTTCTATTGTGAAGGCATTGAGTCTTTGATTTGATTTGATTCTCAGCTTGACTTTTTGTTTTACCAATTTAAGATCCACTATAAAAGAGGTGCATTTATTCAGACCCCACATTTTTATAACAACTGTCCACATCTATTTCTACAATCCTTTCCTCCATACTTAGATAAACTATCATCAATTTTCTCTTTTTAGCTTTTATTCTACCTCTCCCACTTTTTTCTTTCTGGAATTTTTGTCTGAATTCTTTATTTTTTTTCAGCATATTATGGGGTACAAATGTTTAGGTGACATATATTGTCTTTGCCTCACCCAAGTCAGAGCTTCAGGCATGTCCAACCCCCAGATGGTGTGGGGAGAAGGGGATGGGTATACTCAGTTTGACTTTTGTCAGCATATATGAATGCTGTGGATTTGTGTGCATTGATTTTGTAACCTGAGACTTTGCCGAATTTGTTTATCAATTCCAGTAGCCTCTTGGCAGAATCTTTGGAGATTTCTAGATATGAGATCGTATTGTCAACAGATAACGATATTTTGACCTCTTCTTTCACCATTTGGATACCCTTGATTTCATTTTCTTGCCTGATTGCTCTGACTATGTATGACTTCAGTATTATGTTCTAGTTCTAAGGTGGAATGCTCTCAACTTTCCCCCATTCAGTATGATGTTGGCTGTGGGTTTGTCATATATGGCTTTTATAATATTGAGGTATGTCTCATCTATGCCTATTTTATTGAGCCTTCTTATCATAAAAGGCTGCTGGATTTTTTTACAATTGCTTTTTCTGTGTCTACCGAGAGGATCATATATATGGTCTTTGTTTTTGCCTCTATTTATGTGAGAAGTCACTTTTATAGATTTGCATATGTTGAACCATCCTTGGACCTCTGGGATGAAGCCACCTTTTTATGGTTGATTTTTTTGTGTGTGTGCAGCTGCATTTGGTTTGCTAGGATTTTATTGATAACTTTTATATCTATATTCATAAAAGATATTGATCTGTAGTATTCTTTTTTTTGTTGTGTCCTTTCCTGGCTTTACTATCAAGGCGATATTGGCTTCATAGTACAAGTTGGAGAATATTCCTTCCTTTATGGTGTTATGAAGTAATTTCTGCAGTATAAGGTACCCAGTCTTTTTTGTAGGTCTGGTAAAATTCAGGTGTGAAACTATCTAGTCCGAGACTTTTGTTGTTGTTGTTGTTTGTTTGGCAGGTGTTTTTTTTTTTTTTTTTTTTTTTATTGCTGCTTCAATTTCATTACTTGACATTGGTCTGTTCAGGAGTTGTATTTCTTCCTAATTGATCCTAGGGATGTTGTGTGTTTCCAAGAATTTTCCCATTTTCTCCACATTTTCAAGTTTTTGTACATAGATATTTTTATAGTATTCAGAGGTGATGTTTTGTAGTTCCATGGTATCAGCTGTAATATCTTTTTTCTTTTCTAATTGACCTTATTAGAGTCCTTTCTTATCTGCTTCTTTTTGATCTAGTGAGAGGCCTTTTCATTTTTTTTTCTTTTCAAAGAACCAACTTTTTGTTTCATTAATATTTTACAGAATTCTTTTGTTATTGATTTAATTTAGTTCTACTTTGACCTTACTTATTGCTTTTCTTCTGCTGGATTTGGGATTGGTTTGCTCTTCCTCTTCCAATTCCTTGATATGATTCATTAGATTGTTGATTTATGAACTTTCTGTCTTCGATATAGGCATTTATGGCTGTGAATTTTCCCCTTAGGACTGCTTTTACCATATACCACAGATTTTGATAGCTTGTGTCCCCATTGTCATTTGGTTTGAAGAATCTTTTGATTTCCATCTTAATTTCTTCTTCGACCTAATAATCATTCAGCAATAGGTTGTTTAATTTCCATGACTTTGTTTAGAGTTAAGCATTTCTATTGGAATTGATTTCTAATTTTATTCTACTGTGGTCTGAGAAGACACATGGTATAATTTCTATTTTTTTTTTAATTTGTTGAGACATGTTTGTGACTTAGGATATGATCATTTTAGAGAATGTTCCATCAGCTGATATATTTGTTTATAAGATTTATCCAAACTGAGGTGTGTAGCTCAGGTTTATTCATTCTTGTTTTTCTGACATATTATATTGTCTGAATTTACAGTATGTATTGCTTATAAGATATTAATGTTTATATTCTTTTCACATTTTTCTGTTATACTCACTTCATGCAGGGATCCATGACCCTTTCCTTAGTAGTTCTTTATTTCAAAGATTTTTATAGGTCTAAAGACCAAAGCATCCAGAATGAATATCTTTCATAAAAGCCTAATCCCTTTCAAAAAGATAATGAAAGGAAGTGGGAGGTGAGTGATGAACAGTGTATTTAGGAACATCCCCTCTAATTTGAGGAGTGAGAGGAAGAGTGGCCTGTTAATCCACTCTCTCAGAGAGAACTAGAGGTCACTAGGAGTGACATGCAACTTAGTTGCAGAGGCCTAGGGAGATGGTATGTTCCCTTAGAAAAATGATTGTTTGCAGCCGAAAAAGGGATTGGATACTAAGCACCATGTTTTCTTTTTTGTTGTTGTTGTTGTTGTTGTTGTTTTTATCAGCATCAAATTATTTCTTGGATATATAAAGATATCTCTTTGGGCATAAAAATGATGGCATCAATGGCAATGATGACAAAGTAGGGATATACGCCTTTTGCCTATTTTGGAGTCTTTGTGAAAGTGTCTTGTATTCGGATTCATCTCCAGGAAGATAAAGGTCTCCAAGAAGGAAGTTAATTTAAATTCCTAGCAGGCTGATAAGATGGGGGATCAAAGTTGTTAGAAATGCTGAGGGAAGAATGTACCATGCCAAGATGAAGGAAAAGAAAGTTTATTTTAACTTACGTGTACAGATGGACTGAGGCTAAGATGGCATCAGCACCCAAATGGTGAGGAGAGTCTAGGGATTTTGTAGTAGGGTTTGAGTAGGCACTGAAAGGGGTGCAGTTTGGAGGGGGGCCTCAAAGGGGTGGGGCCAGTTTACAGGGAAAGTTCCTGTGGCACCTCTCACCAGTCTCTGGGTTCAGCCTAAGAAAAGTGTGATTTAATTTAATCTTAAAAATAGTAATAATAATACTAATGATAATTCTCATTCTTTGTATAGATTCTTATCAAATGTAAGTACTTCCTGAGTATTTAGGACAATGTTCCCATCATAGTTTGAAATTATCAGTTTTTAAAATCAAAGCCAGTTGTTTAATTTTCTGGTAGGTATGGATCCTATGTTTGGAAGTCAGAGTAGATATTGTGGTGGAGATGAGAATTTTTTTTTTTCATTTTTCATTTCATTTTTTTTTTCATTTTCATTTCGTTTTTGAGATGAGACATTCTCCCCTGTTTCCCAAAGTAAAACATGGAAAAATCAAGGCCCCCAAAACACACTCCATCTCAGCTGGAAATTCCTTACAGTTTCTGGTAACTGTGTCAGTCTTAGTTTTTAGAGTAGTTAATTTTTACTTTTTTGGTGTTTCCTCCTTGTTACTCTACTAGTTGACTGGGCATGGCTCCCTCTTGGTTTGTTTGCCAGACATCATTTTGAACTACCTATGACCTCGATTTTTTGATTCCTTGTTTTAAATATCTCATCTTAGCATTTCTTTGGAAATATACCTTTTCTAGTAAAATAGGTGCTCATGTCCCCCACATCAATTTTCTAGGTCAGTGATGGATTGAAAAAATAAACAAAAATGTCCTCAGAGGGAATCTTACATTCTTAGATACTTGATTATCAAATACAATGAAGGGAATTAAATCAATTCATCATTTATCTTAAGAAGCTAAAAAAGTGGCAACACAATAAATCTAGGAAAGGTGGAGGAAAGATATGAAATGCTGAATAAAGAGATTATATAACAAAAATTTTCAGTAGGTTAGTTAAAAGAATATAAGAGCTGCTTTCTGATTATTTATTTATTTATTTTAATTCAGGATATTATGGGGGCAAAAACATTTTGGTTACATGAAATGCATTTGTCTCATTCAAACCAGAGCCATAGCATGTCCTTCCCACCTACAGTGTGCCCTGTCTGCGTTAGGTGTGGGTTTAGCCACCCAACCCGCTCTACACTCCCACCTGACTGATACCCAGAGAGTATTACTAACATGTGTGCAACTTAGGGTTGATCAGTTATTACCAGTTTGATAGTGAATACATGTGGTGCATGTTTTTCTATCCTTGTGATACCTCACTTCGAAGGATGGGCTCAATCTCTATCCAGGATAATATAAGAGGTACTAGATCACCATTGTTTTTTTGTAGTTGAGTACTATTCCATGGTATACATATACCACATTTTTTTTTTTTTTGAGACAGAGTCTCACTGTGTTGCCCGGGCTACAGTGCCGTGGTGTCATCCTAGCTCACAGCAACCTCAAACTCCTGGGCTCAAGTGATCCTCCTGCCTCAGCCTCCTGAGTAGCTGGGACTACAGACATGTGCCACCATGCCCAGCTAATTTTTTTTTCTATTTTTAGTTGTCTGGCTAATTTCTTTCTACTTATAGTAGAGATGGGGTCTCACTCCTGCTCAGGCTGGTCTTGAACTCCTGAGCTCAAGCAATCCTCCCGCCTCGGCCTCCCAGAGTGCTAGGATTACAGGCGAGAGCCACCGTGCCTAGCCAATACAACATTTTATTAATCCACTCGTGTATTGATGGGCATTTGGGTTGTTTCCACATCTTTGCAATAGTAAACTGTGCTGCTATAAACATTCGAGTGCAGGTGTCTTTATTATAAAATGTTTTTTTTTTTTTTTCTTTTGGATAGATGCCTAGTAGTGGGATATTTTTAGCTCCTTGAGGTATCTCCAAATTACTTTGCACAGGGATTATACTAATTTGCAGTCCCACCAGCAATGTAAGAGTGTTCCAATCTCTTCACATCCATGCCAGCATTTGTTATTTTGGGACTTTTTGATAAAGGCCATTCTCACTGGAGTTAGGTGATATCTCACTGTAGTTTTGATTTGCATGTCTGTAATGATTAGAGATGTTGAGCACTTTTTTATATGCTTGCTGGCCATTATTCTGTCTTCCTTTGAAAAGTTTCTGTTCACGTTCTTTGACCATTTATTGATGGGGCTGTTTGATTTTCTTCTTGTTGACCTTCTTATGTTCTATATAGAATCTTGTTATCAGCCCTTTATCGATGTGTAGAAAGCAAATATTTTCTCCCATTCTGTAGGTTGTCTGTTCACTCTAAGGGCAGTTTTCTTGGCTGTGCAGAAGCTTTTTAATTTGATCAGGTCCCATTTGTTTATTTTGTTGGTGCTGTGATTACTTTGGGGGTCTTCATAAACTCTTTTCCGAGGCCAATGTCTAAAAGAGTCTTCCCCACATTTTCTTCCAGAATTCTTAAGGTTTCACACCTTAGGATTAAGTGTGTTATCCAAGGTGAGTTGATTTCTGTGAGAGGTGAGAAGTGGGGATCCAGTTTTATTCTTTTGCATGTGGATATCCAGTTTTCCAAGCACCGCTTATGCATTGGGGAAAAGAATCTCTATTCAAGTGCTGTTTCTTTAACAGACTGTTTATAAAAACTCTAGTAACTCTAATTCCAAAACAAACAAACAAACCAAAATAAACAAACAAGAAAAAAGAATGAAAACAGCTCCCAAGAATAAGAATTATTAAGATGTCAGATCTCTCCAAATTAACTACCAATTTTATGTAATTTAAATTTAAAAAACTACAAAAGCATTTTAAAACTTGACAAAGTGATTTGTCTCCTAGAAAAATATTCATATGAAATTTGGCAATAATATTCTAAAATTGAACATTATTAAATGATGACATATTATTATATAAAATATATTTAAAAATAGCTTATTAATAAAACCATCCTGAAGGTTTGGTGCAAGGATAGGAAAGACAAAGAAATCACCTGAGAAGAGTAACAAATACAGAAAGAGCCAAGTTTGTATGAGGATTTCACCCAGATTAAGGTGGTATTTTATAATATTTGATGGATTATTCAACAAAATATGTTTGGGGAACACTCTATCCATTAAAATTAGCTGCATTATGCCATGGTTAGTAAACTGCAATGCCATCAGGAGCCAGGAAGATAATATGCACAATTAAATTATTGGATTAAAAGGGATTTTAAGGAGTCAGGAAGATACTATGTACAATTAAATTATTGAATCAAAAGAGATGTCTTAGCCTATTTGGAATACTGTAACAAAGTTTCATAGACTGGGTGGCATATAAACAGCAGATATTTATTTCTCATAGTTCTGGATGCTGGAAAGTCTAAATCAGGATGCCAGCATGGTAAGGTTCTGGTGACAAATCTCTTTTGGGTTGCAGACTGCTGACTTACATGGTGGAAAGAGAGAGAGGAAACACGGTAGAAGGAGCAAAAGAGTTCCCTTGAGGCTCTTTTATAAGGGCACTAATCCCTTTCCCATGAGCTCCACTCTCATGACATAATCTAATCATAATTACCTCCTAAAGGCCTCACCTTTTAATACTATCACATTGGGAGGTAGAATTTAAAATATGAATTTTGTAGGGACACGAATATTCAGGCCATACAAAGGAGTGAAGAAAATGTATTAAAAAGGGAATAAAGTCTGAACAAAGCTGCCTGTGTATGAGAAAGATAAACATGATCATGGAAACTATGCAAATAGAAATCTCCTGAATATGCAAAACACTAATATCCAGTAGGAAGGAAGGAAGGAAAGAAGGAAGGAAGGAAGGAAGGAAGGAAGGAAGGAAGGAAGGAAGGAAGGAAGGAAGGAAGGAAGGAAGGAAAGAAGGAAGGAAGGAAGGAAGGAAGGAAGGAAGGAAGGAAGGAAGGAAGAAAGAAAGAAAGAAAGAAAGAAAGAAAGAAAGAAAGAAAGAAAGAAAGAAAGAAAGAAAGAAAGAAAGAGAGAGAGAGAAAGAGAGAGAGAAAGAGAGAGAGAAAGAGAGAGAGAAAGGGAAAGGAAAGGAAAGGAAAGGAAAGGAAAGGAAAGGAAAGGAAAGGAAAGGAAAGGAAAGGAAAGGAAAGGAAGAAAGGAAAAAAGAAAGAAGGAAGGAAGGAAGGAAGGAAGGAAGGAAGGAAGGAAGGAAGGAAGGAAGGAAGGAAGGAAGGAAGGAAGGAAGGGAGATAGAAACATTCCTGGCAAGCACCTCTCACTGTAAAATTATTAGAACCATGAATCCAGCAAATCTAATACTAAAATTAAGATTATAAAACATCAAAATGAGTTGAACAAGGAAATTGAAGAAATAAGTGAACAAATTAAGGAAAAAGAATGTGTGTGTGTGCGTGTGTGTGTGCGTGTGCGTGTGCGTGTGTGTGTGTGTGTAATCAAAGAGCAGAATAACCATGGCTGAAAATGGAATTACTACCAAAGAATAGAAGCAGAGAAATTATTCATCAATTTTCCTTCTTGATTGAACGACATCCAACGTAATACAAGTATGTTGTATTAACACTCATCAAACACAAATAAAACAATAAATTCCTTCTTCAACCTCTCTCCACTATTTCTAATATTTGTTGAACCCTTCTTCCATTCCTTCTTGAACACACTCTACTCAGACTATTCATTCCGCTACTCTGCCAAGACAGTCTTGTTAAGTTTACCAATGACCTCTGTACTTCATCTCTAGCTCCAGTCTTTTCTCAATACTCCAGATAGCTATATCTGCCTGACTTCTTTTCTTGGATCTGTGATAAATATCTCAAACTTAACATGTTCTAAACCTGGACTTTTCTCACAGTGTCCGATCTTCATAAGTGAAATCACCACATTCATCCACTTATCAGGGCCCCAATCCTTTGGAATATCCTTGAGAATTTCTTTCATAATCTACAGCCAACATATCATGAAGGCCATAAACTGTAGTTTAAAAGTATACTCCAAATCTCTAACTTTTATCTCCTACAATTCTTTATTATTTTTTTATTTGGAGACAATTGTAGATTAGCATGCAATTGTAAGAAAAAATACAGACAGATCCTATAAACCCTTAACCCAGTTTGCCCCAATGGTAATATTTGACATAACTATAGTACAATATCATAACCAGGAAATCAACATTGATAAAATCTAGTGATCTTATTCAGATTGCACCAGTTTTACATACATTCAGGTATGTGTATGTGTGTGTCTATTTAGTTTTGTGTAGTTTTATCACATGTGAATATTCATGTAACCACCACCACAATTGATCCAGCTATCCCACTTTTGCATATATATCTCCTACCATTCTTAATCTTGAATTATTCTAGCTCAGACACAGGTGCTGTCTGCTGTTTCTAGAACCCATCATACATGCTCCTACATTAGGACCTTTGTGTTGGCTGTTCAGTCTGCCTGAAATGCTTCCTCACTTTCCCCCCAGCTCTGGCCCCAAATCTGCACCTACTTTAAGACTCTTCAAATATCACCTTCTCTTGCCACCCTGTATAATTAGGACCCACTAACCATTTTTGTAAACCCCCTTATTCTGCTTCATGTTTTTATAGCACT
This sequence comes from Microcebus murinus, assembly GCF_040939455.1. Classification (NCBI taxonomy): domain Eukaryota; kingdom Metazoa; phylum Chordata; class Mammalia; order Primates; family Cheirogaleidae; genus Microcebus; species Microcebus murinus. The sequence continues at coordinate 72,198,057 of NC_134136.1, read as the reverse complement.
TGTCACCAAGGGACATATATTTATTGTCTTTCTTCATTAAGAAGTGAATTCCATGAATGTAGATATTTTTTTAAACTATGATCTTGTATTTAGTATATTTTATATCTGTTTATTTAAGATTTATTTATAAGTAGATGAAAGTATCAAATTGGAATTTTTGACAGTTTTATTTCCTCCTTTCAGTTATTTTTGACATTATGAAAACCATTTGATGAAGTAACATTTTGTTTTTTATTTCGGCATATTATGGGGGTACAGATTATAAGGTTTCAATAAATGCCCTTTCCCTCCTTCCCCCCACATGTCTGAGTATCCAGCAAGACCATCCCTCAGATGGTGCACATATAACTCATTATGTATGTATATACCCGCCCCCTCTCCCCTCTCCCATCCCCAATACCCTATTACTGTAGTACCTATGTGTCCACTTAGGTGCTACTCAGTTAATACCAGTTTGAGTTTATTTGGTGAGTTTATTTGGTGCTTGTTTTTCCATTCTTGGGATACTTCACTTAGTAGTATGGGTTCCAGCTCTAACCAGGAAAATATAAGATGCGCTATATCACCATTGTTTCTTAGAGCTGAATAGTACTCCATGGTATACATATACCACATTTTATTAATCCATTCTTGGATTGATGGGCACTTGGGCTGTTTCCAAAGCCTATCAATTATGAATTGTGCTGCTATAAACATTCAAGTGCCGGTGTCATTTTTGTAGAGTGTCATTGGATCATTTGGGTAGATGCCCAGCAATGGGATTGCTGGATCAAATGATAGATTCACTTGTATCGCTTTAAGGTATCTCCATATTGCTTTCCACAGAAGTTGAAACAGTTTGCAGTCCCACCAGCAGTGTAGGAGTGTTCCCCTGTTTCCACATCGACGCCAGCATTTGTTATTTGGAGACATTTTGATAAAGGCCATTCTCACTGGAGTTAAGAGATATCTCATTGTAGTTTGATTTGCATTTCCCTGATGATTAGAGATGATGAGCATTTTTTCATATGTTTGTTGGCCATTCTACTGTCTTCTTTAGAAAAGTTTCTGTTCAAGTCCTTTGCTCACTTTTTAATAGGGTTATTTGATTTTTTTTCCTGATTTTCGTGAGTTCTAAGTATATTCTAGTTATCAGTCCCTTATCGGATGCATAGGATGCAAAAATTTACTCCCATTCTGTAGGTTGTCTGTTTACTTTCATGACTATTTCTTTGGCTGTGCAGAAGCTTTGTAGTTTCATCATGTCCCATTTATTTATTTTTGTTGCTGCTGTGATTGCCTTTGGGGACTTCTTCATAAACTCTTTGCCAAGGCCGATGTCTACGAGAGTGTTTCCAACTTTTTCCTCTAGAGTTCTAATAGTTTCATACCTTAGGTTTAAGTCTGTTATCCAGCGTGAGTTGGTTTTTGTGAGAGGTGAAAGGTGTGGGTCCTGCTTTAGCCTTCTACAAGTGGCTATCCAGTTTTCCCAGCACCATTTATTGAAAAGGGATTCTTTTCCCCAGCGTATGTTTTTGTCTGCTTTGTCAAAGATGAGATGGCTATATGAGGATGGTTTTATATCAGGATTCTCACAACTGTTCCACTGGTCAATATTCCTATGTTTTTGTCAATACCAGACTGTTTTAATTACTACAGCTTTGTAGTATAGTTTGATATCTGGTATATTAATACCTCCCATTTTGTTTTGGTTGCCTAGAATTGCTCTTGATATTCAGGGTCTTTTTTGGTTTCATACAAGCGTAAAATTATTTTTTGTATATCTGTGAAGAATGATGATGAGATTTTAATAGGTATTGCATTGAATCTGTAGCTCAGTTTGGGTAGTATAGACATTTTAATGATGTTGAGTCTGCCGATCCATGAGCATGGAATGGATTTCCATCTGTTTACATCCTCTGCTATTTCCTTCCTCAGTGTTTCATAGTTCTCTCTATAGAGGTCTTTTACCTCCTTGGTTAAGTATACTCCTAGGTAATTTAATTTCTTTGTTGCTATTGTGAAGGGTATCGAGTCTTTAATTTGGTTCTCAATTTGATTGTTGTTGGTGGATATGAATGCTTCTGATTTCTTTGTAATGATTTTGTATCCTAAGACTTTACTAAATTCATTGATCAGTTCCAGGAGTTTCCTGGTTGAATCTTTGAGGTTTTCTAAATATAATATCATATCATCAGCAAACAGTGAAAGTTTGATCTCTTCTGCCCCTATATGGATACCTTTAATTCCACTTTCCTGTATGATTGCTGTAGCCAGGACTTCCAGCACTATGTTTAATCAAAGTTGTCATAGTGGGCAGCCTTGTCTGGTTCCAGTTCTAAGTGGGAATGAATTCAGTCTTTCCCCATTCAGCATGATGTTGGCTATTGGTCTGTCATATATGGCTTGTATCATTTTTAGGTATGTCCCTTCTATGCCTATTTTCTTAAGTGTTTGTATGGTGAAAGGGTGTTGAATTTTGTCAAAAGCCTTTTCTGCATCTAATGAGAGAATAATGTGGTCTTTGTTTTTGTTCTGTTTATGTGGTGTATTTTATTTATAGATTTACGTATGTTGAACCATCCCTGCATCCCTGGGATGAAGCCCACTTGGTCGTGATGGATTATTTTTTTGTAAGAGTCTGGATTCGGTTAGCCAAGATTTTGTTGAAAATTTTTGCATCTATGTTCCTTAGGAATATTGGTCTGTAGTTTTCTTTTTTTGTTGCATCCTTTCCTGGTTTTGGTACCAGAGTAATATTCGCTTCATAAAAGGTGTCGGGGAGGTTTCCGTTCTTCTCGATGTTGTGGAATAGTTTCTGCAAGATAGGTACTAGTTCTTCTTTGTAAGTGTGGTAGAATTCGGATGTGAAGTCATCTGGACCGGGACTTTTCTTTTTAGGGAGATTTTTAATTGCTGTTTCTATTTCAGCTGTTGAGATTGGTCTGTTCAGGGAATCTATTTCTTCCTGGTTGAGCCTAGGGAGGCTGTGTGTTTCTAGAAATTTGTCCATTTCCTCCACATTTTCCAGTGTGTGCATAAAGATTTTGTAGTACTCATTAATTGTATCTTTTATCTCTTTGGGATCAGTTGTGATATCTCCTTTTTTTATTCCTGATGGAGCTTATTAGAGATTTCTCTTTTCTGCTTTTTGTTACCTAAGCCAGTGGCGTGTCAATTTTGTTTATTTTTTCAAAGAACCAAACTTTTTGTTTTATTAATCTCCTGAATAGCTTCCCTGTTTTCAATTTCATTTAGTTTGATTTGATCTTGTTGATTTCAATCCTCTGCTGGGTTTGGGGTTGGTCTGTTCTTCTTTGTGCAGCTCTTTGAGTCGTTTCATTAGATTGTCTATTTGTGATCTTTTTGACTTTTCTTTATAGGCGTTTATGGAGATAAACTTTCTTCTCAGAAGTGCTTTAGCTGTGTCTCAGAGGAATTGATAACTTGTCTCTCCATTGTCATTTTCTTCATAGAATTTTTTTATTTCCATCTTGATTATTTCATTTACAAAGTAATCATTTAGTAGGAGGTTGTTTAATTTCCACGTTTTTGTGTAGAAATGTGAGTTTCTGTTAGGGTTGATTTCTACTTTCATTCCTCTGTGATCTGAGAAGATACATGGTATGATTTCTGTTTTTTTAAATTTCTTGAGGTTTACTTTGTGTCCTAGGATATGGTCAATCTTAGAGAATGTCCCCTGAGCTGATGAGAAGAACGTATATTCAGTGGATTTTGGGTAGAATGTTCTGTAAATGTCAGTCAGTCCTAATTGTTCTATAATTTTCTTTAAGTCCATAATTTCTTTATTAATTTTCTGATGGAGTATCTGTCTCGTGCTGTCAGTGGGGTGTTGAAATCTCTGGTGATTATGGAGTTGCTATTAATCCATTTGTTTAGCTCCAGTAAGGTTTCCTTTATGAATCTGTGTGCACCTAAGTTGGGTGCATATATATTTAAAATTGTTATCTCTTCTTGATGAACTGTGCCCTTCACTATTATATAATGATCCCCTTTTTTTCACTACTTTTGTTGGTTTAAAAACTAAATCGTATGAAATTAGAACTGCCATGCCAGCCTTCTTTTGGCCTCCACTTGCGTGAAATGCTGATCTCCACCCTTTTACTTTTAGTCTATATGCATCCTTGCTGGTTAGATGTGCTTCCTGAAGACAGGATATACTTTGCCTGTATTTTCTTTTTTTTTTTTTTTATTCCTCTTTTTTTTTTATTTTGGCATATTATGGGGGTACAGATTTTAAGGATTCAATAAATGCCTATTCCCCCCCTCCCCCCAAAAGTCTGAGTCTCCATCATGACCATCCCCCAGATGGTGCACATCTCACTCACTATGTATGTATATACCCGCCCCCTCCCCCTCCCACCTGCCCAATACCCTATTACTGTAGCACCTATGTGTCTACTTAGGTGCTACTCAGTTAATACCAGTTTGCTGGAGAACATATCTGGTGCTTGTTTTTCCATTCTTGGGATAATTCACTTAGTAGTATGGGTTCCAGCTCTAACCAGGAAAATATAAGGTGTGCTATATCACCATTGTTTCTTAGACCTGAATAGTACTCCATGGTGTACATATACCACATTTTACTAATCCATTCTTTGATTGATGGGCACTTGGGCTGTTTCCACAGCCTTGCAATTATGAATTGTGCTGCTATAAACATTCGAGTGCAGGTGTCTTTTTTGTAGAGTGTCACTGGATCATTTGGGTAGATGCCCAGCAATGGGATTGCTGGATCAAATGGTAGATTCACTTGGATCGCTTTAAGGTATCTCCATATTGCTTTCCACAGAGGTTGAACTAGTTTGCAGTCCCACCAGCAGTGTAGGAGTGTTCCTCTCTCTCCGCAACCACGCCAGCATTTATTGTTTGGAGATTTTTTGATAAAGGCCATTCTCACTGGGGTTAAGTGATATCTCATTGTGGTTTTGATTTGCATTTCCCTGATGATTAGAGATGTTGAGCATTTCTTCATATGTTTGTTGGTCATTCTTCTGTCTTCTTTAGAAAAATTTCTGTTCAAGTCCTTTGCCCACTTTTTAATGGGGTTATTTGATTTTTTCTTCCTAATTTTCGTGAGTTCTAAGTATATTCTAGTTATCAGTCCCTTATCGGATGCATAGGATGCAAAAATTTTCTCCCATTCTGTAGGTTGTCTGTTTACTTTCATGACTATTTCTTTGGCTGTGCAGAAGCTTTGTAGTTTGATCATGTCCCATTTATTTATTTTTGTTGCTGCTGTGATTGCCTTTGGGGACTTCTTCATAAACTCTTTGCCCAGGCCGATGTCTAGGAGAGTGTTTCCAACTTTTTCCTCTAGAGTTCTAATAGTTTCATATCTTAGGTTTAAGTCTGTTATCCAGCGTGAGTTGGTTTTTGTGAGAGGTGAAAGGTGTGGGTCCTGTTTTAGCCTTCTACAGGTGGCTATCCAGTTTTCCCAGCACCATTTATTGAAGAGAGATTCTTTTCCCCAGCGTATGTTTTTGTCTGCTTTGTCAAAGATGAGATGGCTATATGAGGATGGTCTTATATCAGGATTCTCACATCTCTTCCACTGGTCAATATTCCTGTTTTTGTGCCAATACCATATTGTTTTAATTACTACAGCTTTGTAGTATAGTTTGATATCTTGCATATAAATGCCTCCCATTTTGTTTTTGTTGCCTAGAATTGCTATTGATATTCGGGGTCTTCTTTGGTTCCATACGAAGCGTAAAATTATTTTTTCTATATCTGTGAAGAATGCTGATGGGATTTTAATAGGTATTGCATTGAATCTGTAGATCAGTTTGGGTAGTATAGACATTTTGATGATATTGAGTCTGTCGATCCACGAGCATGGTATGGATTTCCATCTGTTTACATCCTCTGCTATTTCCTTCCTCAGTGTTTCATAGTTCTCCCTGTAGAGGTCTTTTACCTCTTTGGTTAAATATATTCCTAGGTACTTTAATTTCTTTGTTGCTATTGTGAAGGGAATTGAGTCTTTGATTTGGTTCTCAATTAGATTGTTGTTGGCGTATATGAATGCCTCTGATTTCTGTGTATTAATTTTGTATCCTGAGACTTTACTAAATTCATTGATCAGTTCCAGGAGTTTCTTGGTTGAATCCTTGGGGTTTTCTAGATACAATATCATATCATCAGCAAACAGTGAAAGTTTGATCTCTTCTGCCCCTATTTGGATACCTTTGATTCCATTTTCTTGTCTGATTGCTGTAGCCAAGACTTCCAGCACTATGTTGAACAGAAGTGGAGATAGTGGGCAGCCTTGTCTGGTTCCAGTTCTAAGTGGGAATGATTTCAATCTTTCCCCATTCAGTATGATGTTGGCTATGGGTCTGTCATATATGGCTTGTATCATTTTTAGGTATGTCCCTTCTATGCCTATTTTCTTAAGTGTTCGTATCATGAAAGGGTGTTGAATTTTGTCAAAAGCTTTTTCTGCATCTATTGAAAGGATCATGTGGTCTTTGTTTTTGCTTCTGTTTATGTGGTGAATTGCATTTATAGATTTACGTATGTTGAACCATCCCTGCATCCCTGGGATGAAGCCCACTTGGTCGTGGTGGATTATTTTTTTGATAAGTGTCTGTATTCGGTTAGCTAAGATTTTGTTGAAAATCTTTGCATCTATATTCATTAGGGATATTGGTCTGTAGTTTTCTTTTTTTGTTGCATCCTTTCCTGGTTTTGGTATCAGAGTAATATTCGCTTCATAAAAGGTGTCGGGGAGGTTTCCGTTCTTCTCGATGTTGTGGAATAGTTTCTGCAAGATAGGTACTAGTTCTTCTTTGTAATTATGGTAAAATTCAGATGTGAAGCCATCTGGACCGGGACTTTTCTTTTTAGGGAGATTTTTAATTGCTGTTTCTATTTCAGCTGTTGAGATTGGTCTGTTCAGGGAATCTATTTCTTCCTGGTTGAGCCTAGGGAGGCTGTGTGTTTCTAGAAATTTGTCCATTTCCTCCACATTTTCCAGTTTGTGTGCATAAAGATTTTTGTAGTATTTATAAATTGTATCTTGTATCTCTTTGGGATCAGTTGTGATATCTCTTTTTTTATTCCTGATGGAGCTTATTAGAGATTTCTCTTTTCTGCTTTTCGTTAGCTTAGCCAACGGCGTGTCAATCTTGTTTATTTTTTCAAAGAACCAACTTTTTGTTTTATTAATCTCCTGAATAGCTTTCCTGTTTTCAATTTCGTTTAGTTCTGATTTGATCTTGTTGATTTCACTTCTTCTGCTGGGTTTGGGGTTGGTCTGTTCTTCTTTTTACAGCTCTTTGAGTCGTTTCATTAGATTGTCTATTTGTGATCTTCTTGCCTTTTGGTTATAGGCAATTATGGAGATAAACTTTCCTCTCAGAACTGCTTTAGCTGTGTCCCAGAGGAATTGATAACTTGTCTCTCCATTGTCGTTTTCTTCATAGAAGTTTTTTATTTCTGTCTTGATTTCTTCATTTACGAAGTAATCATTTAGTAGGAGGTTGTTTAATTTCCACGTTTTTGTGTAGAAATGTGAGTTTCTGTTAGGGTTGATTTCTAGTTTTATTCCACTGTGATCTGAGAAGGTACATGGTATGATTTCTATTTTTTTAAATTTCTTGAGATTTTCTTTGTGTCCTAGGATATGGTCAATCTTAGAGAATGTCCCGTGAGCTGATGAGAAGAACGTATATTCAGTGGATTTTGGGTAGAATGTTCTGTAGATGTCTGTCAGACCCAATTGTTCTAGAGTTTTGTTTAAGTCCATTATTTCTTTATTAATTTTCTGTTTGGAGGATCTGTCTCGTGCCGTCAGTGGGGTGTTGAAATCCCCGGCGATTATGGAGTTGCTATTAATCCATTTGCTTAGCTCCAGTAAGGTTTGCTTTATGAATCTGGGTGCACCTGATTTGGGTGCATATATATTTAAAATTGTTATCTCTTCTTGTTGGACTGTGCCCTTCACCATTATATAATGACCCTCTTTGTCTTTTACTACTTTTGTTGGTTTTAAAACTAAATCATCTGAGATTAGAACTGCCACACCAGCCTTCTTTTGGCTTCTATTTGCTTGGAATATTGATCTCCACCCTTTTATTTTTAGTCTATATGCATCCTTGCAGGTTAAATGTGTTTCCTGAAGACAGCATATACTTGGCCTGTATTTTCTTATCCATTCAGCCAGCCTATGTCTCTTGAGTGGAGAGTTTAAGCCATTCACATTTATTGAGAGAACTGATAGGTAAGGTAGATTACTGATCATTCTGTTGGGTTGGATATTGTTGCTATGATTTCTGTCTTGAGCCATTGTAATATCTGGCCTTTAATATCTTTGGGTTTTGGTTGTTTTTATATCCGTGGATTATTATTATGATGTTCCGTGCATAACGCTTTTTTAAGTACTTCTTGTAGGGCTGGTCTTGTCTTGGTGAATTCTCTGAGCCTTTGCTTGTCTGCGAATGTTTTTATTTCTCCTCATATATGAAGCTTTTTTTGCAGGGAATAATATTCTAGGCCTGGCATTGTTTTGTTTCAAAAGAGTGAGAATGGGGCCCCAGTCTCTCCTTGCTTGTAAAGTCTCATTAGAGAAGTCTGATGTTATTCGAATTGGCTAATTGGCTTTCCCTTGTATGTCACTTGCTTCTTTTGTCTTACAGCTCTTAGAAGGGCCTCTTTAGTTGATACTTTGGTCAGTCTGATGACTGCATGACGTGACGTCTTCCTGTTTGCATTGAATCTCCCAGGGGTCCTCTGGGCTTCTTGAACTTGTATATCAAGATTTTGAGCAAGGCCTGGGAAATTTTCCTCTATTATATCTTCAAAAAGCTTGTCCAGCCCTGAGTGTTGTCTTCCTCCCCTTCGGCTAAACCTATGACCCTCACGTTAGGTTTTTTCACATAATCCCACAGCTCTTGTAGACTTTGGTCTTTTCTCTTGTTTCTCTGCTGTATTTCTGTGACTGATTTATTTAATTGGAAGGTGTTATCTTCAAGCTCTGAGATTCTTTCTTCTGCTTGATCTACCCTGTTCTTGAGACTTTCCACAGTATTTTGTAGTTCTCTGAGTTGATTCTTCATCTCCAGGACTTCCGTTAAACTTTTCTTCACTGTGTCAATCTCTTTGTTGAACCTTTGTTCCATTTCTTGGAGGTTTTTTGTGTTTTCTTGGTGTTGGTTATTGAGTTGTTGTTGCAGCTGCGTGAGTGTTCTTATGATCCACATACGAAATTCCTTTTCTGTCATATTGGTTGCCTGATTTTGGTCGGTGTCCGTTTCTAGGGGGCTGGTGCTCCTCCTTGGGGGTGTGTTTTCCGTTTGGTTCTTCATATTTCCTGAGTTCTTTCGCTGATTTCTTCCCATGTCGATCAGTTGTTGTTTCTTTCCTTAGGTTATTGTTTGGGTATTCACACACCTTGTTTAGTTTCTGAGGCGTTAGGTGGTGCCTGTGGGTGAAATTGGATCACTCCCTGTATATTGAGTCAGTGGGTGCCGTGGAAAGGCTGTGCAAGATGCCGTCCCTGTCAGTAGGTGGCGTTTGCTTGGAGGAACAGGCTATGGTGTTGATTTTGAGTCCTGTTATCAGCTCTCGTTCTGGGCGGAGCTGGGTTGGGTAAGCCTGCCCACAGGCCGTTAGCAGGGGTCAACGTTCTGTTCTCTGCTGTCAGGGCGGGGCTGGAATGGTCCCGCTCAGCCAGAAAGTCTGGGTGTGGGGGTGGGGCTGTCTGAGACCCACAGTCTGCAGCAGGCCTCGCTTCTTTCCACCCTCCCCAACTCCACAGCTACTCCTGGGCCTCTGCCAGCAGGCCAGACCACAAGCCACCAGGCCTCCCCGGACTGTGATGCCGGCGGGGAGGTTCCCTGCACAGGAACGCCACCTGGGTTGGGCGCACGGCCTCCTCCTGGGAGGAGGGTTGCCCTCTAGGATGCCGATCCGCCCGTGGAGGCACACAGACCTCAGTAGGCTGTTCATGTATAATCCTTCTGTGCCCCGGGCAATGCTAGCCCTCGGTGCAGGGGATCTGGTCTGCAGGTCCGACCTCTGGGTCCCAGAGTTCAAACTGTATTCCCACCAGGGAGAGGGTTTCCGGTCCTAATTCACCCACAGGGAGCCCAAGCTGGGTCTATGTCTCTCAGCCTCTGAGTCGGCACCGTTTTCCTGGGAACACGGTGCCAGCAGCACCTGGGAGGGCGGGCGGGGTCCCAAACGGGAAGGTCCCGTTCCCTGGAGGTGCCTCCGGCTGGTGGCTGTATTGTCTCTCTGGGCAGCCGCGGGTAGGGTCGGCGGAGGGGAGGAGGAGGCAATATGGCTCCTGCCGCGCGGCTCTCCGTGCACACGGAGGTGCCCGGAGGAGGTTGGGAACCTGGTGCCACGTCTGCTACAGGCTCACCGTTGGCAGGCGGCGGCAGTCTCTGGGCTGGTGTCCGCAGGTCTCTCCACCCGCTTGGGAGCCCACCAGCAGTCCCGAATGCAGGGGAGGGGAAACAGCAGATCCACCTACCCTTGCCGCTGGTCTCCGGGCTGCTCCGGTGGTCTCAGCCTCCTGTTCTCCTCCGCAGCCTCCTCTCGTGGAGTCTCCCGGGGTCTCAGGTACCCCTCCTTCCGGCCCTTGTCCGCTGTATGCTCGTCTTCTTGCTTCTTTCCTCTAGTTTCTGCTAGAATCGGTCTTTTCTGCAGAGACCCTCTGTCTGGCCGTGTTATTCGTCCGCCATGTTGCTCCTGCCTGTATTTTCTTATCCATTATATATCTTGAGTGGAGAATTTAAGCCATTCACATTTATTGAGAGAACTGATAGGTAAGGTAGATTACTGTTCATTCAGTTGGGTTGGATGTTGTTGCTTTGATTTCTCTCTTGAGCCATAGTGATATCTTGCCTTTAATCTTTGGGTTTTGGTTGTTTTTATATTCGTGAGTTTATATTATGGTGTTCTGTGTGTAACAGTGTTTTGAGTACTTCTTGTAGGGCTGGTCTCGTCTTGGTGAATTCTCTGAGGCTTTGCCTGTCTGGGAATGTCTTTATTTCTCCTTCATATACAAAGCTTAGTTTTCCAGGGAATAATATTCTAGGCTGGGCATTGTTTTGTTTCAGAAGAGTGAGAATGGTGCCCCAGTCTCTCCTTGCTTGTAAAGTCTCATCAGAGAAGTCTGGTGTTATTCGAATTGGCTTTCCCTTATAAGTTACTTGCTTCTTTCATCTTACACCTCTTATAAGGGCCTCTTTAATTGATATTTTGGTCAATCTGATGACTGCATGACGTGACGTCTTCCTGTTTGTATTGAATCTTTCAGGGTTCCTCTGGGCTTCTTGAACTTGTATATCGAGATTTTGAGAAAGGCCTGGGAAATTTTCCTCTATTATATCTTCAAAAAGCTTGTCCATCCCTTGAGTGCTGTCTTCTTCCCCTTCTGGTAACCCTATGATCCTCACGTTAGGTCTCTTCACATAATCCCACAGCTCTTGTAGGCTTTGCTCTTTTCTCGTTTCTCTGCTCTATCTCTGTGACTGATTTATTTATTTGGAAGGTGTTATCTTCAAGCTCTGAGATTCTTTCTTCTGTTTGATCTACCCTGTTCTTGAGACTTTCCACAGTATTTTGTAATTCCCTGAGTTGATTCTTCATCTCCCTGAATTCAGTTAAAGTTTTCTTCAATATGTCAATCTCTTTAGTGAATCTTTGTTCCATATCCTGGATGCTTTCTGTGGTTTCTTTGTGTTGGTTATTGAGTTGTTCTTGCAGGTGGGTGAGTGTTCTTATGATCCACATTCAAAATTCCTCTTCTGTCATTTTGGTTCCCAGGTTTTGGTTGTTGTCTGTTTCTAAGGAGCTGGTGCTCCTCTTTGGGTGTGTGTTTTCCGTTTGTTTCTTCATATTTCCGGAGTTCCTTCACTGATTTCTTCCCATTTTGCTCAGTTGTTGTTTCATTCCTTTAGGTTTTCATTTGGGTATTCACACGTCTTATTTAGTTTCTGAGCCGGTAGGTGGTGTTGGTCACTAGCGGCAGCCATAGCTGAGCTGGTGTCTGTAGCTCTCTCTACCCGTTGGGGAGCCAGCAGTCTGAGATGTATTGGAGGGGAAACAGCCAATTCCCCTATCCTTCCCGCTGGTCTCCAGGCTGCTCGGGCGGCCTCCCGTCTTCTGCCTCCTTAATTACACAGGTGGAGATAGATGGCAGCAACAGGAGCAGTTCCTATCTCAGCTGCACTTCCCAGGCAGGGCTAGAAACTTTGGAGCTGAAGCCCCAGCTCCAAGTCACCAGAATGTGTGGGTCGTAACGTCTCTCTGTCTTGTATTCACCAAAGGCAGCCTCCTACTAGCCTCAGCCCTGCCCATGCAATCTCCAGGGCCTGGACACCGAGCGCAGGACACTTGTGCAGGCAGAGACTGGCCTGAAGCTGGCAGGCCAGTAGCCAGACCCACGATCCCCGTCTTCTGTCTCTTTAATTACACTGGTGGAGATAAGCGGTAGGAATGAGAACAGTTCCTATCTCAGCTCTGCCCCCAAGGCGGGTACAGAGGCTTTGGAGCCAAAGGCTCAGCCACAAGATACTGGAGCGTGGTGGATGTAAAGTCTCTCTGCCTTATAGCCACTAAGGGCAGTATCCCACGAGGCCCAGCCCTGCCCAGGCGGGTTCCCCTCTCTGGACACAGAGCGTGGGAGACCTGTACAGGGAGAGACTTACCAGAAGCAGGCAGGCATGCAATGGGACCCACCCATCCCTGTTTTCTGTCTCCTTAATTATACAGGTGGAGATAAGTGGCAGGAACGAGAACAGTTCCTATCTCAGTTCCCCCCAAGGCGGGGACTGAGACTTTGGAGCCAAAGGCTCAGCCACAAGACATGGGATGGTGGTGGATGTAAAGTCTCTCTGCCTTTTAGCCACTATGGGCAGAATCCTTCTAGGCTAGGCCCTGCCCAGGCGGGCTCTGCATTCTGGACACAGAGCGCGGGAGACCTGTGCAGTTGGGGATTGGCCTGAAGCCAGACCTACCAGGCCTGTCTTCTGTCTCTTTAATTCCACAGGTGGAGATAAGCGGCAGGAACAGGAGCAGTTTCTATCTCGGCTCCGCCCCCAAGGCAGGGATACAAACTTTGGAGCCAAAGGCCTAGCCCCAAATCCCTGGATGTGGGGGTCGTAAAATATCTCTGCCTTACAACCACTAAAGGCAGACTCCTACAAGGCAAAGCTCTGCCCAGTTGGGCTCCACACTCTGGGCACAGTGCAGGAGACCTGTGCAGGGAGAGACTGACCAGAACCAGGCAGGCAATGGGACCCACCAATCCCTGCCTTTTGTCTCCTTAATTACACAGGTGGAGATAAGCGGCCAGAATGAGAACAGTTCCTATCTCAGCTCCGCCCCCAAGGCTGGGACAGAGACTTTGGAGCCCAGGGCGGGGCTCCGGTTCACAGGAGATTGTGGAAGGCAATGTTTCTCTGCTTTCAATCCACCAAGGGCAATCTCCCCTGTAGTACTGCCCTGTCCAGGCAGGGTCCACTCTCTGAGCACAGAGTCAGTGCCACTTGTGCAGCACGTGACGGTTCAATATCAAATTTGTGGAGCAGGGGTGCGTACCAGCGCTCTCTCTGCACCTCCCCTCGAAACCCCGAGCCCAATTTAGTGCTGGAATGCCAAGTCAGCCCCGGAATGCAGGGGCGGGAGTGGTGTCGGAGGGGCAGAGGGAGGGGGGTTCTAATGGATCAAGGAGTCTAACTTTGCGCCCTCTGACCTCTCATTGCTATCCCAAACCACCTCTATATCCAAAGTTGAAGCCTCCTTCTGTGTAAACTCCCCTTAACCTTGACCTGGGCGTGTTCTGCAGGGAGATTCCTGAGTGGTCTCTGGTTCCTGCTGCCCGGAGAGTGGTTGCTGCGCTCAGACCCTCCCCCACCTTAAACTGCGGCAGCTGTGTGCTCTGGGGAACTCTGTGTGTTCCCTGCTCTAGTCTCCTCTCCACACGGCTTAATCCCGAGCTGCCACTTCTCACCAACTTCAGGCACCTCCAGGCCTACGTGGAAGTGAAGCTCAGTGTAGGAGGGGGTGTTTCTCACCTCCGGGTAGGGCTGGTGCCACTGCCAGCTGGCAGTGGCTTAAACCACGCCTCATTCCTTCCCTGTTGTGTGCCTCCGAATCCCTGAGTTTTGCGGAAGAATGATATCGGTTCACCTTTGCTTTAGGCTGTAAATGGTCTTATCCCTCCATTTCCTTTTGGATGTCTGCAGGCTTTCGAAGCTGGTCCCGTGGAAGTGCAGATCGCTCGAGTGTGGCTATCTACTTTCTTCACTTTTCGCTCTGGGAGCAGAGAGCCAGGAGGGCACCCCTACTCCACCATTTTCTCTATATCAGTAACGTTTCTTTATACTAAAATATTATTTTTATGGTTGAGGGGTTAGACCCACATCTGACGGATGTGGCGAGCATTGTAGAGGGGAAGGGTATACCTCTAACCCTTGCTAGGGAGAGGCAAAGATAGAAAATATATCCAAAATGTAAAAAAAAAAAAAAAAAAAAAAAAAAAAAAACAAAAAAACATATATCAGGTGTCAGGCAAGTGGGAGGGGGAAGGCGGGGATGGGTATATACATACATAATGAGTGCAATGCGCACCATCTGGGGAATGGTCACTCTTGAAGCTCTGGCTCGAGGGAGGAGGGGAGGCAAGGGCAATATATGTAACTTTAACATTTGTATCCCCATAATATGCTGGAAAAAAAGTCTAAAAATATAGTAAAAAATGGAACCAATTTAAATTGAAAGGTAAAAGAAGACACAGTTGAAAACTGTGCCCAAGGAATGAAGTTAATTTTGTCCTTAAGTATACAAAGTTATTCATTAACAACTAAAACTAACTCACAAATGTTCTCCTCAGTTCTTATACTTTTGTTTCCTTTCCTTATATAATTGCCCAATATTTCAAATGATATGTTAAACATTAATGGTGAACATGTGTCTTATCCATGATCTTAATGAATTACATATATTTATTTTTAAATTTAAGTAATATTTACTGTAAAGTTTTGCTGTATATAACTTTACCCAATTAGGGAGGTTTCTGTGATTTCATATATTGCTAAGATTTTTTGGAGGGACAGGATCTCACTCCATTGCCTGGGCTAGAGTACAGTGGTGTCATCATAGCTCACTGAAACCTCAAACTCCTGGGCTCAAGTGTTCCTCCTGCCTCAGTCTCCCAAAGTGCTAGGTTATATAGGCGTGAGACACCTTACCTACCTAAAATTTTATATTTATCATAGATAGATTTTGAACTTATTTGCACAGGCATCAACATGTGATTTTTTTTTTTCCTTCAGTCTATTGATATCTTTAATTGTAGCTATTTTTATATTGAAATCATCATTTTATTCCCAGGGAAAATTTCTATTTAATCTTCTTCTATTGTACTCACCTTTTACTGCTGAATGTTTTTCAGCTCATATTTTATTTAGGATTTTTACATCTGCATTCATAACTGAAAAGGGCTTAGATTTTCCTTTAATTTATTGTTGTTTGTTTTTATAATCAAGATTAGAGTTGCCTAGTAAAATTAGTTTGGCAGCATTTACTTTATTTCTGTTGTCTTGAAAGTCATGTATGATTAGAACTAACTATTATTTTATACCTTGTTATTCACCTATAAAATCGCTTTATTCTTGACATATATATTATTTTTAATAGACTTTATTTTTTACAACAGTTTTAGATTCACAGCAAAACTAAGCATAAGTTACAGAGATTTCCTATACACTTCTTGCTGGGCATTATTTTTTTTTAAAGGGGAGTTCTTTGACTACCACTTCAATTCATTTAATGGATATTTATCTATTTAATTTCCGCTTCTTATACAAATACTGATTATCTTATGTTTCTTAATGATTTATATATTTACTCTAAATTGTTGTTTGATTTATTATTTTTAAATGCTTATATTTGTAGTTGTTTTCTCTTTTACATAATTATTTATCTATATTTCATCACATTCCTGTGGGAATCAGCCTTGCTATAAATTTGTTCATAAATAATCTTTTTAGAGAACCAGGTTTCATTTTGTTAATCTCTATTGGTTTTTATTTGTCAATAATTTCTGCCTTTATCTTTATTATTTTCTTTATTTTTCTTTATCTGGGTTGGCACTGTTGTTCTTTTATTCAGTTGCTCGGGTTGAATACTTAGTTGATTTTTTTAAAAGTTTCTTGTTGTACTGTATTTGCAAAATGACACATGCTTATTATTTTAAAAAGTATAATAAAGAAAACTTAAATGACCAGTAAGTTCTATGCCCAGAGGTAAACATTGTTAATAATTTGATGTACTTGTATCATGTAGATGTGGCATATATATAATTATATACAGATATAATTACAAATGTAGATATAGTGAGGTATACTGTGAACATTTTTCCCCAAACAGGGCAATTTTGTCTCCCAACTTCTGTTTTTGAAAAAAATCAAGCCTACTGAAAAACTGAAAGAATAGTACAAAGAACACCTATATTTAACTTTCATAGCCTCACCAGCTATTAACATATATTTTCAAACATTTGAGAGAGAGAGAGAGGGAGGGAGGTGAAACTAGAGGAGGTGTTTACATTTTGCTGAACTGGTTAGAATTCTTTCGCTCTACATACTTCAAACTATATCTCCAAAGAATAAGAACATTCCCCATACAATGACAGAACATAACATTGATACATTACTACTATCAAGTGCATAGTTCTTATTCAAATTTCCCCAGATGTACCCCAAATTTTCTTTATAGTTCTTTTAGTCTGTCATCCAGAATTCAGAGATAATGCATTGCATAGGGTTGTCACATCTCTTTAGTAGAATTTTTTATTATAGGATAGTCCCTGAACATTTTTGCCTTTCACGACACTGACAATTTTTTCTTTTCTTTTTTTATTTCAGCATATTATGGGGGTACAAACGTTAAGGTTACATACATTGCCCTTGTCTCCCCTCCCCCCTCGAGTCAGAGCTTCAAGCATGTCCATCCCCCAGACGGTGTGCATCACACTCACTATGTATGTATATTCCCATCCCCTCCCCCCCATCTGTTTCACACCGAACAAATGTTTGTTTTTCTTTTTTTTCTTAACATTTTGGTTACATTTTCTATCTTTGCCTTTCCCTAACAACTGGTCAGTCCAGTTGTACTGAAGACTGTTCATATTGATTTCCTGTTTCCTCATGATGAGTTACAGGTTAAACATTATTGGCAAGAATACTACACATATGATGTTGTGTGCGTCCCATTGTATTACATCATATCACATCAGGAGGTGCCTAACACCAGTTTGTCACTTTATAATTAACACTGTTTCATCACTTGGTTTTAGTAGGATTTGTCATATTTTTCCACTTGCTAAGGTAACATTTCCCCTTTGTAGATCAACTCAATATATCCTTCTCCCCCCAAATCATTCACTGAATAATTTTAGCATCCACTGATATTATTTGCCAAAATTATAAAGTTTTGTTAAATAAAATTTTATTTCCAGGTCTTGTGTTGTCTCACTTTGTATTACAGGCTTAAGCTTAATCCACGATAGCATAAACGGTGTTAGTTCACTATTGTTTCCTAGGATTGAGTAATATTCCATTGTGGGGACAAGATATGTAACCCTAACAATATTTGTACCCACAGAATTTGGGAAAAATAAATTTAAAAAATTAAATTTTATTGAGGTATAACAAAGATGCAAAAATCATAAGAATAGATTTTACTGAATTTTCACTTTGTATGTACCAATGTAAACAGAATCCAGAATAAAACATAACATTATCAGTACCCTGAGGCTCTCCCTTATGCCCATTTCTAGTCCTATCTACTACAAAGGAAACCTCCATCCTAGCTTGTATCACTATAGATTAATTCTGTCCATTTTCATGAACTTTATATTAATATAAATGGAATCATATGCTATGTACTATTTTGTTTCTGGTTTCTTTCACTCAGCATTGTTTCTGTGAATCATCCATGCTATTACATGTAACAATAATTCATTCATTTTTCTTGTCTTGTAATGTTCCATTATATGAATATACTACTATTTATTTAACCATCCTACAGTTCATGGACATTTGAGTTGTTTCTAGCTTATGGTTATTATGAATACTGCTTCTGTGAACAGTATTGGCAAATGTATGCATGCTTGTTGGATATATTATTGGGCATAGAATTGCTATGTCATAGGGTATATGTATGTTTGGCTTCAGTAGAAACTATCAAAGTAGTTTTCTAAAGTACTAACCATTTTATACACGCAACAGGAATGTTTATGTTCTGATTGCTTATCACCAATACTTGCTGTGTTAATTCTTCTGAACAGTAAGCGTTCATCTATGTGTGCATGAAGTGGTATCTTATGGATTTACTTTGTATTTCCATGATTACCAATGGGGTTGAGTACTTTTTACAATGTTTATTGGATACTTGGATGTGCATTTTATCAAATGGCTGTCTTTTGCCAATTTTTGTATTGAGTTATGCATTTTTTTCTTATTGACTTGTAGGAGTGTATATACAAGCTTTTTATTACTTATTTATTTTCAGATATCTTTTCTAAATGTCTGATTGGCATTTTCCCTCTCAAATATTTTGTTTTGAACCTTTCCTCTTTACATGTGTGGGTCTTTTGAAGATGTGTTTTGTTATTAAATATCTAATTTGATTTCATTAGTGTTGGAGAAAATAGTTTGTGAGATACCAACTCTTTGAAATGTGGTAAGGCTGCCTTTATGGCTTAATGTATGCTATATTTTATTAATCAATGTGTACTTAAAATAATGCATATCCACTATTTGTTGTGTATAGATAGGGTGATCTATAATATATCTAATAGTTGAGATTCCATTATGTTTGTATAAGAAATGATATTATGTGTTTGTCATGCTATTTCTACTTTTGGGACACAGAGGGAGCATGAATTTCATCAGCTCTCTGTAAAGCTGGTTTGGGTACATATGAATGACTTCAGGATGATGATTTTTGTAGGCAGAAGCAATATAGGATATTTTCAACCCTGGCAATGAAACTTCCCATGCTGTATTTCCTTTTCACTCTCTTCACTGAAGGGGCCACCTTTGAGGTCATGTGTTTCATATAGACAATTGTTTGATAAAATGCAGGAGGCCCAGTTATATTTCAACTTCAGGTAAATAATTACTTTAGCATAAGTATGGTCCAAATGTTGCATGGTACATACACTGAAAAAAAAATCACTGTTTCTTTGAAATTCAAATGTAACTGGATGTTTTGTATTTTTATTTGCTAAGTGGAAGGGGGTGGGTATTAGAATGAGAAAGCAGAGAAATAGAGCATATTAATGAAATATGTCTAGAAGTAAAGTGTTAGTTGTAGTAGCTGCCATGCAGAACTGGCTAGACTCAAATATATCAGAAGCCTACAGTGTTTTTGAGAGAATTTTATTGCCCAGGAAAGCATAATTCTGGACAAAATATCTTTGATAGTTCAAGACTTAAAATAAGCCTTCAAACCCCAACTGTACAGAATTGACAAATTTGCTGAGAAGGTTGTGAATTTTCAGCATATTCCTTAACACCTACTTCAGGCATGACTAGGAAAAAGAGGGAAAAAATATAAAAGAACCTCCCAGAAGGTGGATCCAGATAATGCTGAGAACACTTGACAAGGAGGTCCTCCCAGAGATTGGTTTGCATATTGCTTTCCATGGAAAGGGAGTGAATGTTTTCTCCATGTAGTAATAAAAATTAAAGTTTCAAGACCAGAAGTACAGACTGTGACAGAGTCAATACATTGGGTTTGTACTACCATTTCCACCCCCAGAAACCACAGGAAGTAGGTTGTATTTCATAATCTTTTCTTGAGACATCTTGAGAGCTGAGTTTGGCATGTGGTATGTAGATATAAGTGATATGTATTATTAATCAGAGTATATAGTCAGGAAAACCACTCAACCAGAGAATAAAAGCAAGGAATTAGTTACAAAAGTGTTAGAATATCTGAAAAAGCAAAAGTGATGAGGATAGGGCTTCCCACATTTCAGGAAGATGTTACTGCCTGTGGTCTGGAGCCTAGAACCCATACTCCCTGAAAACCTGATTGGAGGTGCCTGCTGCTTAGCAGGAACTTGGGAGTCTGCACTCCTATTAATGCTGCTGAAAATGCCACTGATGTTGCCTTTTGTAACAAATACAATTGTATTTTTTATATCTTCAATATCTCTGCATCTCTTTTTCCTCACTTGATCTCTCAATTTCTGAGAAGGGTATTTAAAATCTCCCTACATTTCTGTCAGATATTCTTTATAAAAAGGCAATAACTGTATTTTGAGATAGTATTATTAAATCCTTACATTTTACTGATAGTCTTCCTATCCAGTTATTCCTTTTGTCAATGTATTATATCTTTATTCCTTATGATGGTTTTTGGACTGAATTCTATTTTGTCATATATTAAAATTGTAGACAGTACATATTTTTATCCATTTTTAAAAAACCTCCATGTGTTTATGTGTGTGAAATATTAGGAAACTTTGAACCCTTTCACTAGCAAGCTTCCCAGTGCATCTGTGCTATGTTTTGATTTGTTCTTATTTGTGTTCAATATGTTAAGCTTGTGTCTGCTATTTCATAACAAGAATATTAAAGTACTTGGAATGACTGACAGTATAACACCAAAAAACTTCATATATAACTTAGGATAACAAAAGAAAACAGTAGCATTTTTCATCATTCCCACATAGTAGTTAACATGTTAGACATCTATTTAATACTTAGTCAATGGCCTTGAAGAGATTATTGGTATACTTGAATTATTTAATAATAAATATAATAATACAAGCTAGTATTCCCTGAGTACCATCAATATGCCAGACATAACATGCTTTATGAGAATTAGCTGTATTCCTCATAGCAATGATGTACCTAGTTGTGCAGATAAAGAAAGTTGAGTAACCACCAAAGGTCACACAGATCATAAGTAGTGGAACTGGGATTCAAACCCAGACATCTCAGGATCTAGAATGCTATTGATATTTTAGGTAGGAAGATTCTTGGTTGAGGGTGCTGTTCCGTGCATTGTAGGATGTTGCACAGCCTCCCTGGCCTCTACCCACTAGATGCCAGTATCATATTCCTAGTGGTGCAACCAAAAATGTTTTAGACATTTCTAAATGTTCCTTGGTGAGCAAAATTCCCCCCAGTTGAGAACCACTATTCTAGAGTGTGCACCCTGGTCATAGTGCTCTATGGTCTTCAGAATAAACTCTAAATACGGGAGACTAGACATGAGATCCATATGTAAAATTGAATCTTCATTCTCCTCAGTGACACAGTTAGTTTTTAACATTACAGCCATTAGAAGTGAACTCAATCTTTAACTCATCAGTATTTGATTGTTTGGCATTTATTGGTCATCTTCTTTGTTCTTAGTGCTGGAAAGGAACTGGGATTCTAGTTAATGTGTTGTTCTTGCAGGAAGTATAACCTCAACTCAGTGATAGAATGCCTTTAAATAAGTCTATAACTTCAGGGTAATGTGTCAGTTGATCTCAAGAAGGCATGTCTTATTGAACTATCCTTGCATCTCTGGGATGAAGTCCACCTTGTCATGATGAATTATTTTTTTGATGTATAGTTTAATTTGGTTTGTTAAGATTTTATCGATAATCTTTTCATCTATATTCACAAGGGATATTGGTCTGTAGTTTTCTTTTTGTTGTTGTTGTTTTTGTGTCCTTTCCTGCCTTTGGTATCAAGGTGATATTGGCTTCATAAAATGAATTGGGGAGTATCCCATCCTTTTCAATGTCATGGAATAATTTCTGTAGTATAGGTACCAGTTCCTCCTTGTAGGTTTGATAAAATTTGGGTATGAATCTGTCTGGTCCGGAACTTTTTATTACTACTTCAGTTTCATTTCTTGATATTGGTCTGTTCAGGAACTCTATTTCTTCCTCATTGAGCCTAGGGTGGTTGTATGTTTCTAAGAATTTGTCAATTTCTTCCAAGTTTCAAGTTTTGGGGCACAGAATATTTTTAGTATTCAAAGATGATTTTTTATATTTCTGTGATATCTATTGTGACTTTTTTTCATTTCTAATGGAGTTTATTAAAGTCCTTTCATTTCTGTTTCTGTTCAACCTAGCAAGAGGCCAATTTTGTTTACCTTTTTTTTTTTTTTTTTTTTTTTTTTTTTTTTTTTGAGATAGAGTTTCACTTTGTTGCCCAGGCTAGCGTGAGTGCTGTGGCGTCAACCTAGCTCACAGCAACCTCAACCTCCTGGGCTCAAGCAATCCTGCCTCAGCCTTCCAAGTAGCTGGGACTACAGGCATGTGCCACCATGCCCAGGTATTTTTTTTTCTATATATGTTAGTTGGCCAATTAATTTCTATTTATAGTAGAGACGGGGTCTCACTCTTGCTCAGGCTGATTTCGAACTCCTGACCTTGAGCAATCTGCCCGCCTCGGCATCCCAGAGTGCTCGGATTACAGGCATGAGCCACTGTGCCCGGCCTTGTTTATCTTTTTAAAGAGCCAACTTTTTGTTTCATTAATCTTCTGTATAATTATTTCGTTATACATTTCATTTAGCTCTGCTCTGATCTTGGTTATTTATTTTTTGCTATTGGGTTTAGGATTAGTTTGCTTTTCCTTTTCCAGTAACATGAGATGATTCATTAGATTCTTTATTAGTGATCTTTCTTTCTGATGTGAGCATTTAAGGCTATGAATTTTCTTCTCAGGACTGCTTTTACTGTATCCCACAGATTTTGATAACTTTTTTCTCCATTATCCTTTAGTTCAAAGAATCTTTTGATCTCCATCTGAATCTCCTCTTGATGTAACAATCATTCAATAGGTTGTTTAAACTCCATTACTTTGTGTAGAGATGAGTGTTTGTGTTGGAATTGATTTCTGATTTTATTCTACTGTGATATGAGAAGATACATGGTATAATTTCTATATTTTTAAATTTGTTGAGATCTGTTTTGTGGACAATGATGTGATCAATTTTACAGAAAGTTCAATGAGCTGAAGAAAAGAATGCACATTCAGTGTTACTTGGGTAGATTGTTCTGTGGATATCTGTTAGGCACGTTTGTTCTAGAATTCTGTTTAAGTTCATTATTCTTTGTTTATTTTCTGTTTGGAGAATATGCCCACTTCTGTGAGTGGGGTATTAAAGTCCCCAGGTATTATGGCGTTGCTGTCTGTTATTTTGTTTAGATCAAGTAGGATTTATATTTAACTAAGGAGGTGAGAGACCTATATAGGGAGAACTATGAAACACTGAGAAAATAAATTTCAGAAGATATAAACAGATGGAAAACTATTATGCTCATGGATAGACAGAATCAATATTGTTAAAATGTCTGTACTACCCAAAGTGATCTACAGATTCAGTGCAATTCCTGCTAAAATACCAACATCTTTTTTGTAAGATCTAAAAAAATAATAATTCTATGCTTCGTATGGAACCAGAGAAGACCCAGTATAGCCAAAACAACCTTAAACAAAAAGAACAAATTTGGAGGCATCAATTTACCAGATTTCAAGCCATACTACAAGGCTGTAGTAACCAAAACAGCATGGTACTAGGATAAGAACACGAGCATAGATCATGGATAAGAACAGAGAGCCAAGATATAAAACCATGCTCATATAGCCATCTGATCTTTGACAAAACAGACAAAGACATACATTGGGGAACATAATCCATACTCAATAAATGGTGCTGGAAATATCGGATAGCCACATGTAGAAGACTGAAAAAGGATCCACACCTCTCACCTGTCAGAAAAATCAACTCAAAATGGATAACTATTTTAAACCTAAGGCATGAAACCATAAGAATCTTGTACTAAAATGTAGATAAAACTCTTACAGAGCCTCAGCCTAGGCAAAGAATTTATGAAGACCCTGAAAGCAATCATAGCAACAGCAAAAGTAATTAAATGGGAGCTGATCAAATTAAAAATATTCTGCACAGCCAAGGAAAATATCAGTAGAGCAAATAGACAACCTTCAAATGGGAGAAAATATTTCCATAAGGAGCAGATAACTAGACTCTATATAGAACTCAGGAAAATCAACAAGAAAAAAAATCAAACAACCCTATCAAAAAGTGGGCAAAAGACACAGACCAAAACGTTTCAAAAGAAGAGAGATTAATCACCAACAAACATATGAAAAAATGTTCAACATCTCTAATCATCAGGGAAATGCAAATCAAAACCATAATGAGATATCATTTAACTCCAGTGAGTTGGCTTTTATCAAAAAGTCCCCAAACAACAAATGTTGGTGTGCATGCAGCCTGTAGATGACAGGGCATTAAGATGATTGGGAAACATCTTCTAGTTCAGTCCTATAATGGAATATATTATTTTTCAGCTTAAAAGTATGCAAAACTATATAAAGACCTTCCCACTGCAAGCAAAGCCAGATAATCCAGAGTACTTGAAGGAGATTCTGTATTCTCTACATTACCCAACTTGTATGTAGCTGGCAGGGGCAGGAGCATCACATATTTTTTGAAGTTGATACAGAAATAGTAATATAACCAGTAGCATAATAACAACTGTATCAATATGTAGGAATAACAATAACAATAATTGTAGCTAACATAAAGTGCTTACTATGGGCCAGATATTCTGCCTAGAATTCTTTTGAACCCTCTCAGCAATCTTATCTGTTGGATATGGTTATATTTTACAGATGAGGAAAACTAAGACATAGATTAAGGAGGTAACTTCACAGTGGCATGCGAGCAGTGATTGGCAGAAGTGGAATGAAAATTTGAATGGCTGCAGCCCCCACATTAAATCTATACTGCTTTTGAAATATTCCTTTTAATATGCTGTATTCTTTCATATATATGTGGATACACGTACACACACACATATTTTTAGGAAAAAGTCTGGAATTAGTAAAATTAATCATAGATGCCTCTTTTGATTTAGCAATCTCAATTTTCTCTATGTTTGTATCCAAAAAATTCTTATATAGGTCCATAAGGAGACATGTGCAAGGATGTATATCACAGTGTTATTTTGAGAGGTGGGGATTTGGAATCAATCTTACAATCTCACTATTTATTGCTAGGCAAATATAGATAAAATGTGGTACACGTATAGTACTATGCAGTGGTTATAGCTATTCAACTAGATGAAGATATAGCAACATGGATGGTTCATAAAAATATATCATTGAATTGAAAAAGGAATAAATAAACTGAGGTATTAAACAATAACAGTTTGATAAATTCAAAATGCATGCACACAGCATAATAACGTACATTTTACAATATCAAACAAAAAGATATCTATTAAACAGATTAGAATGGCTCCCTGTGAAGGGAAGGGAATGAGAAACACAAATGAAGACAAGATGGAAAAATAAATAAATAACACAAAAAAACCATACTGTGTCCAATAATAACACAAATACCTCAATTCTATGCACTTAAGTCCAAAGCAAAAAGTATTATCTAATACTGCACTTCAAACTAATTTAATATGAAAATCTGAAATGTTAAAAATTACTTCTGCAGTAAAAAATAAAATGGCATATCTTTTCTTGACTATATCATTATTGTGGTATTAGTTTTACTTTGGGCCTATATAAAAGAGTGACTCATTACCTTGTCAGCTGCCCTTTAAGTGCTTGTTTTGTTCCATTGCTGGCTCTCCAAATGTGTCTGTCTACCCCTACCTATGCCATAAAGAAAATACATACTCAACCTGTGTCCCAACCCGCAGGACCAGTTATTAGTGGGGTCCTCAAAGGAGGGAGTGGGACCTTTTCTGGCCTGAATTTCCTATAAAAATCTTGGAGGGCGTCTCCTACTCGCGCCCATCTTTTTTTATCGATGGTGCCTTCGCGGGGAAACCAGGGGCACACATCCTCTATAAAATCAAAGAATCTTCTGTCTTCTTTAGAAAAATTTCTGTTCAAGTCGTTTGCCCACTTTTTAATGGGGTTATTTGATTTTTTCTTCCTATTTTTCGTGAGTTCTAAGTATATTCTAGTTATCAGTCCCTTATCGGATGCATAGGATGCAAACATTTTCTCCCATTCTGTAGGTTGTCCATTTACTTTCATGACTATTTCTTTGGCTGTGCAGAAGCTTTGTAGTTTGATCATGTCCCATTTATTTATTTTTGTTGCTGCTGTGATTGCCTTTGGGGACTTCTTCATAAACTCTTTACCCAGGCCGATGTCTAGGAGAGTGTTTCCAACTTTTTCCTCTAGAGTTCTAATAGTTTCATACCTTAGGTTTAAGTCTGTTATCCAGCGTGAGTTGGTTTTTGTGAGAGGTGAAAGGTGTGGGTCCTGTTTTAGCCTTCTGCAGGTGGCTATCCAGTTTACCCAGCACCATTTATTGAAGAGGGATTCTTTTCCCCAGCATATGTTTTTGTCTGCTTTGTCAAAGATTAGATGGCTATATGAGGATGGTTTTATATCAGGATTCTCACATCTGTTCCACTGGTCCATATTCCTATTTTTGTGTCAATACCATATTGATTTAATTACTACAGCTTTGTAGTATAGATTGATATCTGGCATATTAATGCCTCCCATTTTGTTTTTGTTGCCTAGAATTGCTCTTGATATTCGGGGTCTTCTTTGGTTCCATACGAAGCGTAAAATTATTTTTTCTATATCTACGAAGAATGCTGATGGGATTTTAATAGGTATTGCATTGAATCTGTAGATCAGTTTGGGTAGTATAGACATTTTGATGATATTGAGTCTGCCGATCCACGAGCATGGTATGGATTTCCATCTGTTTACATCCTCTGCTATTTCCTTCCTCAGTGTTTCATAGTTCTTCCTGTAGAGGTCTTTTATGTCCTGGGTTAAGTATATTCCTAGGTACTTTAATTTCTTTGTTGCTATTGTGAAGGGAATTGAATCTTTGATTTGGTTCTCAATTAGATTGTTGTTGGTGTCTATGAATGCCTCTGATTTCTGTGTATTGATTTTGTATCCTGAGACTTTACTAAATTCATTGATCAGTTCCAGGAGTGTCTTGGTTGAATCCTGGGGGTTTTCTAGATACAATATCATATCATCAGCAAACAGTGAAAGTTTGATCTCTTCTGCCCCTATTTGGATACCTTTGATTCCATTTTCCTGTCTGATTGCTGTAGCCAAGACTTCCAGTACTATGTTGAAGAGAAGTGGAGATAGTGGGCAGCCTTGTCTGGTTCCAGTTCTAAGTGGGAATGATTTCAATTTTTCCCCATTCAGTATGATGTTGGCTATGGTTCTGTCATATATGGCTTGTATCATTTTTAGGTATGTCCCTTCTATGCCTATTTTCTTAAGTGTTCGTATCATGAAAGGGTGTTGAATTTTGTCAAAAGCTTTTTCTGCATCTATTGAAAGAATCATGTGTTCTTTGTTTTTGCTTCTGTTTATGTGGTGAATTGCACTTATAGATTTACGTATGTTGAACCATCCCTGCATCCCTGGGATGAAGCCCACTTGGTCGTGGTGGATTATTTTTTTGATAAGTGTCTGTATTCGGTTAGCTAAGATTTTGTTGAAAATTTTTGCATCTATATTCATTAGGGATATTGGTCTGTAGTTTTCTTTTTTTGTTGCATCCTTTCCTGGTTTTGGTATCAGCAATATTCGCTTCATCAAAGGTGTCAGGGAGGTTTCCGTTCTTCTCGATGTTGTGGAATAGTTTCTGCAAGATAGGTACTAGTTCTTCTTTGTAAGTGTGGTAAAATTCGGGTGTGAAGCCATCTGGACCGGGACTTTTCTTTTTAGGAAGATTTTTAATTGCTGTTTCTATTTCAGCTGTTGAGATTGGTCTGTTCAGGGAATCTATTTCTTCCTGGTTGAGCCTAGGGAGGCTGTGCGTTTCTAGAAATTTGTCCATTTCCTCCACATTTTCCAGTTTGTGTGCATAAAGTTTTTTGTAGTATTCATAAATTGTATCTTGTATCTCTTTGGGATCAGTTGTGATATCTCCTTTTTTGTTCCTGATGGAGCTTATTAGAGATTTCTCTTTTCTGCTTTTCGTTAGCTTAGCCAATGGTGTGTCAATTTTGTTTATTTTTTCAAAGAACCAACTTTTTGTTTTATTAATCTCCTGAATAGCTTTCCTGTTTTCAATTTCGTTTAGTTCTGATTTGATCTTGTTGATTTCACTTCTTCTGCTGGGTTTGGGGTTGGTCTGTTCTTCTTTTTCCAGCTCTTTGAGTCGTTTCCTTAGATTGTCTATTTGTGATCTTCTTGTCTTTTGGTTATAGGCATTTATGGAGATAAACTTTCCTCTCAGAACTGCTTTAGCTGTGTCCCAGAGGAGTTGATAACTTGTCTCTCCATTGTCGTTTTCTTCATAGAACTTTTTTATTTCCGTCTTGATTTCCTCATTTACGAAGTAATCATTTAGTAGGAGGTTGTTTAATTTCCACGTTTTTGTGTAGAAATGTGAGTTTCTGTTAGGGTTGATTTCTAGTTTTATTCTACTCTGATCTGAGAAGGTACATGGTATGATTTCTATTTTTTTTAATTTCTTGAGATTTTCTTTGTGTCCTAGGATATGGTCAATCTTAGAGAATGTCCCGTGAGCTGATGAGAAGAATGTATATTCAGTGGATTTTGGGTGGAATGTTCTGTAGATGTATGTCAGACCCAATTGTTCTAGAGTTTTGTTTAAGTCCATTATTTATTTATTAATTTTCTGTTTGGAGGATCTGTCTCGTGCCGTCAGTGGGGTGTTGAAATCTCCGGTGATTATGCAGTTGCTATTAATCCATTTGTTTAGCTCCAGTAATGTTTGCTTTATGAATCTGGGTGCACCTAAGTTGGGTGCATATATATTTAAAATTCTTATCTCCTCTTGTTGGACTGTGCTCTTCACCATTATATAATGACCCTCTTTGTCTTTCACTACTTTTGTTGTTTTAAATACTAAATTGTCTGAAATTGGAGTTGCCACACCAGCCTTCTTTTGGCTTCTATTTGCTTGGAATGTTGATTTCCACCCTTTTATTTTTAGTCTGTATTATTTTAGTCTGTATTTTGTAGTTCCTTGAATTGATTCTTCATTTCCAGGAGTTCGGTTACACTTTTCTTCATTGTTTCTATTTCTTTTCCCATATCCTGGAGGATTTTTGTGGTTTCTTTATGTTGGTTATTGAGTTGTTGTTTCAGCTCGGTGAGTGTTCTTATGATCCACTTACGAAATTCCTCTTCTGTCATATTGGTTTCCTGATTTTGGTTGGTGTCTGTTTCTAGGGGGCTGGTGCTCCTCTTTGGGGGTGTGTTTTCCGTTTGGTTCTTCATATTTCCTGAGTTCTTTCGCTGATTTCTTCCCATGTCAATCAGTTGTTGTTTCTTTCCTTAGGTTATTGTTTGGGTATTCACACACCTTGTTTAGTTTCTGAGGCGTTAGGTGGTGTCCTTGCCGCTGGTCTCCAGGCTGCTCTGGTGGTCTCAGCCTCCAGTTCTCCTCCACAGCCTCCTCCCATGGAGTCTCCCAGAGTCTCAGGTACCCCTCCTTCTGGCCCTTGTCCGCTGTATGTTCGTCTTCTTGCTTCTTTCCTCTAATTTCTGCTAGAATCTGTCTTTTCTGCAGAGACACTCTGTCTGGCAGTGTTATTCATCCGCCATCTTCTATATCACATTTTTATATATCGATTCATCAGTAGATGGACATATGCATTATTTCTACTTTTTGCTATTATAATATTCCCTGTGTATACAATGGAATATTACTCAATTACAAAAAAATGATGCACCTCTTATATTTTCCTGGATAGAGCTTGATCCCATCCTCTGAAGTGAGTTATCACAAGAATGGAAGAATAGGCACATGCACTCGCCATCAAATTGGCACAAACTGATCAACACTAATGTACTCACACAGTAGTAATATTCTTTGGGGGTTGCGAATTGGTGGTGGGTAAGCTCACAACTAATGGATGTGGTAGGCATTGTAGGGGGGAAAGGGCATGCCTCAAATCATGTCTTGGGTGTAGCAAAGTCATAACATGTAACCAAAATGTCTGTACCCCCATAATATCCTGAAATTAAATAAATAAATAAATAAATAAATAAATAAATAAAGTTCCTGTGAACATTTGTGTATAAGTTTTTAGGTGAACATATGTTTTAAATTTTCTTGGGCATATACCTAGGAGTGAAATTACTAGGTCATATAGGAACCTTATGTTTAAACTCATGAAAAACTTCCAAACTGTTTTCCAAAGCAGCTGTGCTATTTCACACACCCCTCAGCAGTGTATGACAGTTTCAATTTCTTACAACCTCTTCAACATTGTTATTGTCTTTATTTTCAATTGTTGCCATCCTGGTGGGTGTGAAGTGACATCTTTGATTTATATCTCCCTAATGAGTAATGATATTGAGCATATTTCCATGTACTTATTTGCCATTCTTATATCTTCTCAGGAGAAATGTTTATTCAAATCTCCCCATTTTTAAAATTGAGCTATTTGTTGTTTTACTCTTGAGCTATAAGAGTTATTTATATCTTCTGGACACTAGAATTCTATCAGATATATGATTTGTATGTGATTGATGGAGTCATGGAATGAAAGGGCAAAGAAACCTTAAGTGAATTCATAAGAGTGTATGGTTTAGAGTGGGTGTGGTGGCTCACTCCTATAATCCTGGCACTCTGGGAAGCCAATGCAGGAGGATCTCTTGAGCTAAGGAGCTTGAGACCATCCTGAGCAAGAGCAAGACCCTGTCTCCACCAAAAATAGAAAAACTTATTTCAGCGTGGTGGTGCACTCCTGTAGTCCAAGCTACTCAGGAGGCTGAGGCAGGGGGATAGCTTGAGCCCAGGAGTTGAGGTTGCTGTGAGCTAGGCTGATGCCACAGCACTGTAGCCTAGGTGACACAGTGAGACTCTGTCTCAATATATACATACATATATATATATATGTATATATATATATATATATATATATATATATTATAGATGAGGGGATGGCTATTAAGAAAAATCATATCATTTTGCTTAAGATTGATTTGGCTATACAGGGTTTTCTCTGTTTCTATATGAAGTGTACAATTATATTTTCTAGATCTGTGAAATATGATGTTGGTATTATAATAGGGTTTGCATTTAATCTGTAGATCACTTTGGGTAATATAGACATTTTAACAGTGTTGATTCTAGCGATCCATGGGCATAGTATGTTTTTCCATCTGTTCTCATCCTCTGCTATTTCCGTTACCAGACTTCAAGCTATACTATAAGGTTATAGTAACTAAAACATAACATTACTGGCACAAGAATAGAGACATAGATCAATGGAACAGAACTGAGAACCCAGATATAAAACCATCTTCATGTGACCATCTG
Source organism: Microcebus murinus (assembly GCF_040939455.1). Lineage (NCBI taxonomy): Eukaryota > Metazoa > Chordata > Mammalia > Primates > Cheirogaleidae > Microcebus > Microcebus murinus. Next base: position 72,166,734 of record NC_134136.1, on the reverse strand, counting down.
ATTTTGACAAAGCAGATGAAAACAAACACTGGGGAAAAGAATCCATATTCAATAAGTAGTGCTAGAAAAATTGGATGGTGACATGTAGAAGACTGAAACAGGGTCCACACCTCTCACAACTCACAAAAATCAACTCATAATGGATAACAGACTTAAATCTAAGGCATGAATCTATAAGAATTCTAGAAGAAAATGTTGAAAAAAATCTTATAGACAGTGGCCTAGTCAATTAATTTATGAAGAAGACCCCCAAAGCAATCACAACAACAACAAAAATGAATAGGACATGATTAAATATAAAAGCTTCTGCACAGCCAAGGAAATAATCATTAGAGTGAAGAGAAAGCCTGCAGAATGGGAGAAAATATTTGCATGCTATGCGTACAACAAAGGGCTGATATCTAGAATCTATAAAGAACTCAAACAAATCAATAAGAAAAACCTCAAACAACTCTGTTAAAAAGTAGACAAAAGACATGAACAGAAACTTTTCAATGGAGTATAGACTAATGGCCGACAAACATAGGAAAAAATGTTCAACATCTCCAATCATCAGGGAAATACAAATCAAACCCACAATGAGATATCATTTAACTCCAATGAGAATGACTTTTATTTTAAAAAATCTCAAAACAATAAAAGTTGGCATGGATGTGGAGAGATTGGAACATTCATACACTGCTAGTGGGACTGCAAATGTACAACCTCTATGGAAAGTAATATGGATATACCTCAAAGAGCTAAAAGTAGCACCACTATTTGATCCAACAATACCACTACTAGGCATTTACCCAATGAAAAAAAAAAACACATTCTGTAAAAAAGATATCTGCACTAGAATGTTTATGGAAGCATAATTCACAATTGCAAAGATGCAGAAACAATCCAAGTACCCATCAATTCATGAGTGGATTAATAAAATGTGATATATATAATGGAGTACTACTCAACCATAAAAAATGGTGAACTAATACCTCTTGTATTATCCTGTATGTAGCTGGAGCCCATTCTTCTAAGTGAAATATCATAGGAATCACATCTTAAGGAAGTGGCGAGCATTGTTGGGGGGGGAAGGGATTACCTCTATCCCTTTTTAGGGAGAGATAAAGATATACATTGTAACCAAAATGTCTGAAAAAAGAATCTGTAATCGGGAAGTGGGAAGTGGGGAGGGGGAAGGGGGAGGAAGGGAAGGGCATGTACCTACACAGTGGGTGCGGTGCGCACCACCTGGAGGCTGGACACGCTAGATGCTCTGGCATAGCAGGGTGGGGGAAGGGGGTAGGGGCAAGATATGTAACCCTAACAATATTTGTACTCCCATAATATGAAGGAATAAAAAATAAATTAAAAAAGAATGTAAAAACAAACATCACGTGTACTCACCATTAAATTGGGACTAATCAAGTAACACATGTGCACATATGGAAATGACATTCATTGGAAATCAAGCAGGTGGGAAGGGGTGAAGGGGATGAGCAAATTCATACCTAATGGGTACAATGCACACTATCTGTGGGATGGGCACACTTTGACTAAAATGGTACAAAAGCAATTTATGTAACCAAAACATTTGTACTCCCATAATATTCTGAAATAAATTGAAAAAAAAAAAGAAAAATTATATCCTCTGAAATGTTCTCATGAAAGGTTTAATAATTTTAAAGGTACCTAAGATGATACTCTAAAAACTGTTCTTTTCAGAATTTTTCTAAAGAAACAACATAGATCAAACCAACCAACCAAAAAAACCTGTTTTTTTTAGCATAATATTTTAATGGGCCATTTGAGGATGGGCAAGATGTAGACCCACAAAACCCTAAATGATTTGGTTCCCACTATCCTTCTAATAAATCTCATCTCCTACTCATCTCCCTTGTTGACTCCACTCGAGTCACAATGGCTTCCTTGCTGTTCTTTGAATATTTTATGGTTGCTCCTACCTCAATTCTTTTGCATTTGCTGTTCTCTTTGTCTGGAATATTCTCTTTTCTGTATATCCGTCTCTCTCTCTCTCTCTCTCTCTCTCTCTCTCTCTCTCTCTCTCTCTCAATGGATCACCTTTCACTCTCTTTAGGTATTTACTAAAAATTCATCATCTTAGTGAAGCTTTAGATCTAAAATTTCATTCCCTCACCAATATTTCATAACCTCTACGTGCTTTATTTTTTCATACTGCATATTATTATATATCCTAGTTTCCATTTTCTTGTTTGTTGTCTATCTCTCCCACTAGAGTATAAGTTCCATGACAGCAGAGATCTTTATTTATTTTGTTCACTACTGTGAACTACTATAGTTGGAAGAGTTCCTGAGTCACAGTAGGTGCTCAATCAACATCTGTTGAATGAATGAAGAGCAGGTCACACAAGGCAGACCTAAAACCCTAGTTCAGAGACTAACATTTTTGCTGATTCATACTTGTGTAATTTCTATTTTTCTGCACTTCTGCTATAGTTTGACAATTTCTATTGATCTATGCTCATATTTCATCACCTCTTTTCTACTTAGGGGTTTTGTATAGACTCAGATGGCCAAGAACTAGCACAACATAATTGAAATTAAGTATTCATGGAAGGTGAGGAGTAGAACCCTAGATGTCTAGGAGAACCTCAAGTTTCCAGGGACTCATAGACATTGTAGGGAAGGCGTTGAATGTTCCATACCATGTTATATAGAACTAGATGTATCTAAATCATGTGGGGCAAGATGGTCTCACTTAACTTTTGAGTACTTATTACATGGCCATTTTTTATGTAGGTTTTCTAATTTTATCCTCACAACCACCCTTGCGAAGTAGATATCACTATCTCCACTTTACAGACGAGAATCTTGAGGCTCAGAGATTCAGTAACATGTTTAAGGCTAGATAATTAGCATGTGGCAGAGTCTGTATCGAAATCCAGATCTCAGATTGCAAAGTCCGTTCTTGATCACTTGGTTGTATTGTTATCAGAGAAGTCCAGAAAGGATCTGTGTTGATGATCAATGATTTTGCAGCCGCGCTGAGATTTAATTCCACAGGAATAGAGAATCGTGGAACTATCACTAGAAGAAGTGCTTTCTGGTGTGTAGGTAAGGTATGAACAAGGTGAAATCTAAAAGATAATGTGCAATCTTTATGCACTGGATTTTTTTTCAGTATAAAGAGGTTGTATAGAAGTTATGAATCTTAAGTGATGAGATTTAAACACTCATAGGATATGTAGGATGAAGCACTGAGAGACAAGAGGATTGCTTAAATATTATACTTATATATATTTGTTTATCTAGAAATACAGAAATGTATTTTGATACTTGATGTTAGTTAAGTATGTACATAACAACATTTTTCTAGAAAGTCAACTGATTTCTGAAAGAAATTCCATTGAAACCCTTTTTCTACTGAGTTGCAATACCACTTTTATAATAGATTGTTAATCAGTGTAGCCTAGTGGTTAAGAGCTTAGGCTTTGGAATCAAACAGAATTGTTTCAAATCTCAGAGACATAATATGCTAACTCTCCCCTCAAGTGTTTCTAAACCTTAGTTCTCTCATTTGTAAAATGACTATAGTAACCTTTCAAGTTTAATGTGAAGATTAATTGTGTTAATTGTTAAAAAAAATGTAGCAAGATGTTCCTTACAAAGTAAACTTCAATAAAAGCTAGTGATTATTATTGTTACTGAGGTATGTTTTTCATTTATCTATTTTATTACCTAAAGATATTTTTCTATTGTTTTCCTTGTAATATATTGTTTTAACTCTTATAGGTGATTCATATTGAATAGGGCATAACTCCATTCATTAATATTTATTATTTTTTGGAGTTATTAACTAATTATATTTTGAGATAAAAATATAGTAATGTTCTTATATCCTAAGAATAACACTGTAGAATATTTATATGAATTACATAAAACAAATCCATTAATTTTGAGATAATTGACATTTTTAACATTGGATCTTGCAAACCAAAACTATGGCATATCTCACCATCTGTTTAAATCTTACTTCTTGCCCTTGAGAAAAGTTGTGTACTTTTCTTCATTACAGGTTTTGTGTGTTTCATGTTAGAAATTTTCTACATATTTAATATTTCTGTAGCTCTTATATTTCCCCCTTTATATTTTCTGACTGGTTAGTTCTGGTATATACAGTTTTCTGTATGTTTATTTTCATTTGGCCATATGAATTAAACTTTGTTTTTAATTAATTATCCTGAGTTTTCTTATAAGAAGACAGTTTATTAGTAAACAACTATAAATTAATATCTATTATGATAACTATACCTTTTATAGTTTTATTTCTTATTATAATTGCTAATAATTATTATAATAATTATAATAGCTAACCCATAATACTTTACTATGTGTGGGTACATTTGTTATTGCTTTATTTATAGTGGCTTAATTTTTACAGCAATGCTATAAGATGTGTACTATTGTAATCCTCATTGTACAGGTGAGGAATCTGAGGTTTAGAAAGATTAAGTAATTAAGTATACATAGATATTAAGAGACATTATGTGTTCAAACCCAAACTGTCAAATTTTAAAATCTTTATATTTACTCATTCTACTATACCACCAAACATTCCTGAACCATGTTATAAAGTAACAGGAACAGTGAAATTGTTTATTTCCTCATTTTAATGGGACTGTCTATATTTATAATGTTTCAAAAAGAAGTGTGATATTGACTGTGTTTATCATATTAAATAGGTATCCTTTTATTTCTAATTTTCTTAAAATTGTATCAGATTTTAATCTGACCAAAAACATTTTATGTATTGAGATTATCTCATCTTTTATTTTTTTTCTCATGATGCAATTAATTATATTAATAAAATTTCAGATAGTATATAATCCTTGCATTTAAGCAATTTATGAAACCATTATTATGCAAACCAAAACCACAATGAGATATCATCTTATACCTGTTAGGACAATTATTAGAACAAACAAACAAAAAGATAGCAAATGTTGGCAATGATGTGGAGAAATTGGAATGCTGTGCACTGTTAGTAGGAATTTAAAGTAGTACAGTCACTGTGAAAAACAGTATGGAGGTTTCTCAAAAAAATTAAAAATAGAGCTACTATCTGATCCAGCAATCCCACTCTGGCTATAATATTTAAAATAAATGAAATCAGGATCTCAATGAGCTATCTGCACTCCAATGTTTATTTTAGCATTATTCACAATAGCCAAGATATGGCAGCAACCTAAATGTCCATCAGTTAGTGAATGGATAATGACAATGTGGTATATACATACAATGCAATACTATTCAGCCTTAAGAAGAAGGACATTGTGTCACATGTGACAACATGGATGAACTTGAAAGACATTATGCTAAACGAAATAAGCCAGTCTCAGAAAGACAAACACTGCATGACTTCACTTATGTGATGTATCTAAAGTAATCAAACAAATAGAAGCAGAGTAGAATGTTGGTTGCCAGAGACTGGCAGGATGGGAAAATAAAGGGATTGTTATTCAACAGGTATAGTTTCAGTTCTGCAAGATGAATAAGTTTTAGGAATATTTTGTACGGTGCTATGCCTATAGTTAACACTGAATTATGCACTTAAAGTGTATTAAGTGCTCCTACCACAATAAGAAATTTTTAAGTATGTTATATACGCTGCTATTTTTTTTTTTACTTAGTAGTTTTTGCATATGTAAGTACAGATCAGTCTGTAAGGACTATATCTTTTTTGGATCTATTTTGTCCAAATATCAGAATGATATTTGCTATAGAAACTGCTTGGAGGAGATTTCCTTCTTTTCCTATGTGTTGGAATGTTGTATACAGTATGGAAATTATTTTTTTGAAGTATAAAGCAGAGTTAATTAACCTTGGCACTATTGATATCTTAGGCTGGGTAATTTTTTGTTGTGGAAGGGTGTCCTGTACATTGTAGGATGTTTAGGAGCATCTTTAACCTCAGCTCACTACATGTCAGTAGTAACTCTCCCCATCCCACTTGTGAGAACCAAAAATGTCTCTGGACATTGTCAAATTTCCCCTGGGGTGCAAAATCTACCCCGACTACACACCAGTTAAGAACAACTGATGTAAAATAATTCTGATACTAACTTTCTGTTCCTGGAATATTTTTCAGAAGATTTTCTTTAATAGTATTTTCTATTCCTTTCATGATTATTAGGCTTTCCAAGTTTTCCAAGATTTCTACTTCTTGTGCTAATTTGGTAGTTTTTATGTACTCATAAAGTCATTCATTTTCTAAATAATTTCTTCATTATTAATACAATCTCCTTTATATATTATTAGCAATATCATCTTTCCTATTTCCAGTCTTTTTGCATTGGAATTTTTCTTTTGTTTTCTTTAAATTTGCCAGATGGTTTGTCAATTTCATTGTTTTGGTGTTTTTGTTGTTTTTTAATTTTCCGTAGTCATTTCCTAACTTCTTACCATGTACTAGGTACTATTCTATATAGATCAAACAAGTTATCTGACATAATAAATGAGCCAATTGCAGGATAAAAATTTATAAACCTATAATTACAGTATGATAAATGTTAGAATAACAGCATAGATTGAGTACCATTAAAAGATGAGAAGAACAATTAAATATTAACTTTAGGGTCCAGGAAGGCTTGCCGGAAGCATGAATTGAGTCTTGAAGGATTGAGGAAAAATAATCTTAGAAGTGACTATGTAGAACTGATGAAAAATGCCATAGAAATTCTAAGAAAAGACAACTGAGGATGGGAAGATCTTGAGTGTAAGTTAGGTTTTGGACAGATTTATGAGTGGTAGAGATAACTTCAGGTGGAGAGAACTGCAGATAAAAAGTGTTAAAATTAAAACTCAAACAATTAAAGTCCTTTTTTATATTTGAAAGAAAAAAGAATGCTTTTGAAAATCTCTAGAATGAGTGGTAGGAATGTGTGTGCACTGTATGAAAATCAGGACGCTTAAGTAGTTAGAGGCAAAAATATCAAAGTCCACTTTCAATCATACTTATTCATTATATTTCAGCATGTATCATACACTTTCTGTCTCTATTTTTCCTTTTAAGAGTTGTGCTTTTTTGAAGTCCTGCATTCATTTACATAACTGGAGAGATTTTGCTGGAGCCTGAAGACACCTGCTCTTAACGTGAAAAAAAGTGTTCAACACCCCTTTGCATAAATGCTATGGCCATCGTACTAAGTTTCCCAAATTACTTTTATGAGGATGGCAGGTCTTCATTTGGGCCCATCTGATTCCTGGCATGAGTCATAGTCCTGCTAGGCCATGCACCAATGGGAGAAGGACTGAGTCAAGGTCAGGACCACTGAAGAAGAAAAGGTTGAAATGATAATGTGGTGAAATGAATCTGAGCTGAGCTTTTGGCTTCTGTTTACCTCTCTAAAAATTAGAATTTCCTGGATTGTGATCTGGAAATGTGTACATTGCTTTTCAATTCACCTTTGTACTGCAGTTTGACTTGTTCAATTCTTTCCTTGTGTTCATGTCCCTTAGCAGAATCACTAAGCTATGTTGTACCTTGCCACATGGCAAGTGTACCAGCCTTGCTGCGGAATCCCAGGTGGCCTTAAAGAAGTAGGCCAGAAACAATGGATCAAATCAAACTAATTCTACCAGGGAACTCTGTGATGTAATGTACAGAAATCATGAAAGACATGTGCCAAGAGCGCAAAGCACCTGGTGTACCATTTGGCTATTTTAAGAGTATGGAGCTACCTGTAATTAGTCAGTGTGGTGTGAGGTACTGTTCTCATTTGGTTAACAATTCATTATGTTTATGCAGACATACTTGTGTTCACTTTTGAGTATCTTTTCTCTCTTCGATACCTTTCTTCCCATGGACATGCCTTTCGACCCTTATTGATTCATCAAGACATCACTCTAGCCACTTATGCTAAGAATTTGTGTGTTTTTTTTTCTTCTCCCAGGGACAGTTTTCCATCTGTTTCTTGTGCCCCCACTGTAATATGTACATGCCTGTCTCATTAAACATATCATATTGTATTATAATATGTTTATTTACTCACTTCTCTCCCCCAATAATGAATACACTCTTTGAAGACAGTAACTATGATATTAATCCTTAAAGCTGAATGCCTAGCACTGTTTCCAACAATTGTTTTAGGAAACCAATTGAATGCTGCTCTCTCTGCCCATGTGTCTGACTTCTACTTAACCATCACTTGCTGTTAAGTCTTCAAAGCTAATGGAAACCTTCCCTTCAGCTTGCGGTAAAGACCTTACCTGTGGCCCCCTAGAGCACTGACTGGTTTCTCTCTAATAAAACCTATTGCACTATATTATCATTTTTTTCTGGATCTGTTTCCTATGAATCTTTGAGGGCAGAGATTGTGCTGGATTCATCTTTGTATCACCCACAGCCTATTGTTTATGTGGTTCATAAGGTACACTCAATAAATGTTGGCAGGATGGTTGGATGAGTATTAGAAATAACATGAAGGAACAGTAACATAGAAACACAATATCTGGATATTATTCCCAGTCCTGTCCATTATTATCTGTTTGATTTTGGGCAAGTTGCTTCACTCTTTAAAGGCTCATTTTCTTTAATTATGGCGTAGAAACCAAAATCCTCACTCTGCCTACCTCTGGGGTTTGGAGCAAAAGAAAAATCCAAATAAACTAATGGCTGTGAGATTAAAAAAAAAAAAAAAAACTTTTAGTGTGCACATATTTTCTCCCATTCTGTGTAGGTTGTCTATTTGCTCTAATGATAGTTTCCTCTCTACACTTCTGATAAAGGTCTGATAACAGGAATCTATCTAGAACTCAAAAGAATTAACAAGAAAGAAATGTGGAATGGAAATGAACAGAATTTTCTCCAAAGAAGACAGAATAAATGGCCTGCAAACATGTAAAAAATGCTCAACATCTCTAATCATCAGATAAATGCAAATCAAAACCACAATGAGATACCACCTAACCCCAGTGAGAATGGCCTGTATCAAGAAATCCCAAAACAACAAATGCTGGTGAGGATGTGGAAAGACAGGAACACTCTTAAACTGCTGGTGGACTGCAAATTAGTGCAACCTTTGTAAAAAAGAATTTGGAGATGCCTCAAATAGCTAGAAATAGAAATACCATTCGACCCAGCAATAGCATTATTAGGCATCTACCCAAAAGAGCATAAGACATTCTATATAAAGACATCTGCACCCAAATGTATATGGCAGCACAATTCAATATTGCAAATACATGGAAACAACTCAAGTGCCCGTCAATTCATGAGTGGATAATCAAAAATTGATATATGCTCACAATGGAATATTAGTCAATTCTAAGAAACGACAGCAAGCTAGCACCGTTTATACTCTCCTGGATTAAGCTTAAGCCCATTATCCAAAGTGAGATGACACAAGAGTAGAAAAATGGGCTCCACATGTACTCGCCATCAAATTGGTACTGACTGTTTAAAACTACTGTGCTCAAATGGTGGCAATGCTCACCAGGGATTGGGGGGGGCACCCACATCTTAGAGATGTGGCAAGCATTGTGGAGGGGAATGGCATACCTCTAACTCTTCTTAGGGAGAGGCAAAGATATAAAATGTAACCAAAATGTAAAAAAAAAACCAAAAAAACAAAACAAAACAAAACAAAAAAAAAAACCTTTATTGAGTGGTGAGCAGGTGGGAGGGGGAAGGAGGGGATGGGTTTATACTTACATAATGAGTGTGATGCACACTACCTGGAGGATGGACACGTGTGAAGCTCTAACACGATGAGGGGGGGTAGCTAGGGCAATATATGTAGCCTTAACAGTATTTCAGTATTTGAACCCACATAATATGATGAAATAAAAAGAAAAAAAAAAGAATAAGAAAAATCAAACAACCCCATCAAGAAATGGGCAACGGATATGAACAGAAACTTCTCCAAAGAAGACAGAATAATGGCCTGCAAACATAAAAAATTGCTCAACATCTCTAATCTTTAGAGAAATGCAAATCAAAACCACAATGAGATAACACCTAACCCCAGTGAGATTGGCCTGTATCAAGAAATCCCAAAACAACAAATGCTGGTGAGGATGTAGAGAGACAGGGACACCCTTACACTGCTGGTGGGGCTTCAAATTAGTGCAACCTTTGTGGAAGAGAATTTGGAGATACCTCAAATGGCTAAAAATAGAAATACCATTCAACCCAGCAATAGCATTATTAGGCATCTACCCAAAAGAGCATAAGACATTCTATTATAAAGACATCTGCGCCCGAATATTTATGGCAGCACAACTCACTATTGCAAGGATGTGGAAACAACTCAAGTGCCCGCCAATTCATGAGTGGATTATTAAAATCTGGTATATGTTTACAGTGGAATATTACTCAATTCTAAGAAATGACAGCAAGCTAGCACCATTTATATTATCCTGGATTAAGCTTAAGCCCATTGTCCAAAGTGAGGTGACACAAGATCAGAAAAATGGGCTCCACATGTACTTGCCATCAAATTGGTATTGACTGATTAACACTATGCTGCTCAAAGGGTGGTGGTGTTCACCAGAGACTCGAGTGGGGGGAGGTAGACCCACATCTGAGGGATATGGTGAGCATTGTGGAGGCTAAGGGCATACCTCTCACCCCTGCTAGGGAGAGCAAAAGATATAAAATGTAACCAAAATGTTCTTGAAAGACTTCATACCTGTTTGTTCACCTAAATAGATTAGAAGCCCCTTGAGAGGACTTTTGAGCCCAACCCACTACCTGTATCCCCTAGCAACTGCATTCCCTGATATGCAAATATGTTACCCTGCCAACTGATAATTGATGTCTGTGATTATAAAAACCTATATGAATCTAACCATGTGGCTGGTGTTCACAGGGATACACCAATCTCCTGAGTACCCCACTGTGTTATATCTGATCTTTTTATATATATAAAACTATGAACTATACCTTAGTCTCTGTGTATTCTTTTATTTCTCTCTATTTCCTATCAATTTCCTTATCCTCTGTGACGACCCCTATCTTAGGGACTTGGCGCCTTGGGGAAAAGCAGCTGATCCCCTCACAGGCCTGCTTCAAATACTCTCCCCTACAAGAGGTGATAGGCTGTCACTCTCTTGATTAGCTCACATTCTATAAAACTGTTAGTAGATTGGAATGACAGTTTTTTCTGCTAGCCTTTAAGAAACAAAGAGCCATGCTGTGCATACCTATGAAAAGGGCCACATGACCGGGAACTGTGGGAAGCCTCTATAACCTGAGGACAGCTTCAAGTTAATAAACAGTAAGAATCCAAGGATCTCAGTTCTATAAAAAAAAAAAATGGATTCTGCCAACAACTCTCGAAGGTTGGGAAGAGAACTCTGAGCAGCAGGAAGGAATGCAAGTGGACCAGCACTTTGACTGTGGCCTTGTGAGAGATCCTGAAGCAGAGGACTTGCTTAAGCCATATCTTGACTCCTGACCATGGAAACTGTAATATAATAAATGTCTGCTGTTTTAAACAATAAGTTGGTGGTAATTTGGTATACAGAAATATAAAATAACACAGCCGCCTATTGAGTTTTTCAAATTTGCTAGTTCATTTGTTAGCAGTGCATCCTGTACTGCTTTGGTAAATGGATTATCTACGGACCTGCCTGCAGAATATGATGAGCTGTTGAGTTTTCTGTCCTTATATAGTAAATCCACTCTCACTCTAGTATGCCTACTCCTCTGAGCTTTTTTATTCTTTCTGCCTCCATCTACCATGGCATTTATTTTACTCTTAGAGTAGGCACTTTTAGCAAGTTTCTAGGAGCCATCTTAGTAGTGTATTGTTACTCTCCCCTGGGCCTTTGCTAGGCTGTTAAATCCTGAATCATGAGATATTTCTCCCATATTGATAAATTCACCCCTTCCAACTATATTCTGCCCCTCTTGATTCAGCATCTTCAGTGTTTAGCCCCATGTATACCCTTCTGCTAGGTCCTCCAGTGCATTCAGTGTATGCTACCTTTCTTTCCCTTTGCAAGCCCTGTACATTCCTCAGCCAAGTTATGTTGTGACTTCACCTTAGTTATTTGTCTGCTGGCCAGAAGGGAGGTGGAGATTGACTGTGAGGGGATCCAGAATTATCTTGCAAGGCAGAACCTGTTCATTGTCTTCCTGCAAGTGATGAATGCTACTTTAGCGGAAAGCAGTGGACCACTTTTACAGGCCCAGTTGGTTCAAGGAAACCTGAGGAATCAAGAATTCAATGTATATTGACACAGATATCCTCATCCCAAAACTCAGAGGTTTTTCCCTCTCTATGAATGTCTCGTCTGTGACATGGGCTTGAGGATTCAAACTTTTGGAGCTCTACTACTCTTATAACTAAATCCTGAGCTATATCTTCAGCTTTTTCTACCCTTCAGCTGCAGGAGTTTAGAGTCTCTTTATATGCTGCTAAGGAAGACCTCATATTTTTTGATTTTACCTTTAATTGGTGATTTTTCACCATGAGCCTTTCATTGTTTTTCTCCAGTGCATCAATAATATCAATGGATGCCATCCAATTTCATATTATTTATAATTACTACTCAAACTTTACAAAGGCCTGAGATACTGTGGAAACCACTGCAGTCTTTTCCATCCCATATCCCATTCCAGTTTACAACTAGTTGATATTTTAACAATTGCACTGCTACATCATGCCAGTGGCTTATTAGTTAGTACTCCAACTAACAGAGATGAGGTCCTCCTATCTATCTCACCAATGAGTGATACAGTTCCCAAATCCCATATTTGAGATTACTTCTTAGGACTAATCCCAGTATCAATTTGAAACAACTAGTTTTATATTAATACAACAGGTTTATTGGCAAGTGATCTCAAGAGTAGCATCTTTAAAGAAGTGAGGGAAGCAAAATGAGCAGATGGAGAATTTAAACCTAGATATGGTTGTAATCCTGCTTTAGGCTATCCCACAGGGATATCTGGAGATGGATTGTCTGTCAGAATTGTCCTGAATTGAGGCAAGAGGGTCAAGTCTGTCTCCCTCAATATACTGACTAGTCATTTGATGCAGGCTGTTGCCAGTGAAGGAGTGTAACTTTGGGTAGTGTGGCTTCTTTAGTTCAAGGGCAAGTCCCAAAGGGATACTGATATGTGAACCATTAGCAGCCCCATAAAATGTGGTAAACAGTGTCTTGGTCCTGATGAAGATATCTGGATGGAGCACTGCGTCATGTATTCCAATTCCTACATAGGCTAGTAGTCTGTGATTATATATTGTATTGCAGGTAAAGATTTTTTCTCTTCAGAGCCATTTTTTCCTATAGTACACTTTAAACAGAATGAATCTTTTAACAGTATTTTTCTCAGTCAATAAATATTTATGGAATGCATACTATGCCAGACACTATGATAGGCACTGTGGATGCACCCAACAACACTGCAATTGAAAGAATAAAACCATCCCTTTCGGTCTCACCAGATGGAAACTGGGAATTAGAATCATCTTTGACTTAGAATTTAGTCAATATAAACAGTATTTTGAGAGCTTCAGCTGCATCTTTCTGTAGTTTAGAGAAAGTACATAAAAAAGTATATGGCTCAGCAACCATGTTATTTCCCATTCCCAGTTGGCTAAACAAAAATCTGAAAGGGAAGTAGGTATTAAGGCAAAGAAGAGGAGAAACTAACACTTCTGTGTATAATAGAATGAACTAGCATCAGTGTGAGAGAGGCAGTCTTACAAATTATGAGGCAGTTGATAGGTTGAAACTGTACTATCCTTGCAAATTAATGATCGTCTTTTTCTTTCCAGTTTCATTATGGTAAAATTTGCATACAATGTTTCACCAATTTTAAGTGCACAATTTGATGGACTTTGACAAATTAATATAGTCATCTAGCCACCACCAGAATAAAGATATAGAACATTTCTATCATCCTCAAAATTTCCTTGTGCTCCTTTGCCACTGATCAAATTTCTGTAACTATGATTTTGCCCCTTCTACAATATCATAAAAATTAAATTATACAGTTTGTAGTTTTTTGTGTCTAAATTTTTTCACCTAGGATAATATTTTTGAGATGCACCAAAAATTATTGTACATAATTATTCATAGCAGCTTTATTCATAATAGCCCCAAACTGGAAACAACCCAAATGCCCATCACCTGGGGAAAGGGGAAAAGGGAAAGGGGAAAGGAACTGTGTCGCATTCCTACAATGGAATATTACCCAGAAATAAAATGAGACAAACTAGTGATAAACACAATAAGGGTCTTCTATTTGATGTGTATAAGTTATGTTTTTCTTACTCACAAATTGATTTCATAAGATAAGAGAAGAACATTATTCAATATCTTGATATGGCTAAGTGTTAGAACAAGGGCTCAGATGATGAATAGCCAAGAAGTAACAAATGGCTACTACCCTTGCTTTCCTGAGAGTGAGCCTTTTGATATTTCAGTCCATATCCTCATGGCTTATCTTTCTTGTAACCAATGCATACTTTTTTGTGAGTTGACTTGACAGTATTAGAGAAGAGTCAGCTTGACAAATGAAAAACCCGCATAAGAGTCTGAGATGGAACAGTGGTCACTGGCATGTGAATTGGTAAAACACTTTAGAAAACTGATTAATCCATAATGAGTATATTAAATATAGCCCTATGTATTGACTCAGTTTACTGATGGTACTCTTTTCTATTAAAATAGAAATGCAACCCAAGATTCTTATATAGTGATCTTCAATGAACCTTTATCCATTTTAATTTATTTTAAAATATTAATAATATAACTTACTTGTTAAATGTTAGGTTTATGGAAAAAGTTAGGCAAAGTACAAAAAGTTTCCATATACTGCCTCTATTCTTTCCTCCAGTTTCCACTGTTATTAACGTCTTGCACTTATATAGTATATTAATTACAATTGATGAACCAATATTGATATGTTAATATTAACTAAAATTAATAGTTTACATTGGGGCCCACTTTTTGTGTTGTATACTTCTATGGGTTTTGACAAATTCATAATATCATGTATCCACCATTATAGTGTCATACAGAGTAGTTTCACTGCCCTAAAAATCCCCCATGTTCCAGTTATTTATCAAATCCCCACTTACTCCTCAAGCTTTGATAACCACTGATCTTTCCACTGTCTCTATAGTTTTGCCTTTTCCAGAATTTCGTATAATTGAAATCACACAGTGTGTTTGTAACCTTTTAAGATGGACTTCTTTCATTAAGCAGTATGCTTTTAATTAGCTTTTCATGACATAGCTTATTTTTTCTATTGTTTCATTGTATGGGTGTACAACAGTTTGAATAGCAATTCGCCTATCAAAGGATTTCTTGGGGGCTGCCAATTTCTGGCAATCATTAATAAAGCTGTTATAAACATTTGTGTGTAAGTTTTTGTGTGGACATGTCTTTATAATAACTCATATGAGTACAGTCATACATCAGAGATACTGGGATTCAGTTCCAGACTACTGGAATAAAGCAAATATCACAATAAAGCCAGTCATATGAACTTTTTGTTTGCCCAGTGCATCTAAAATGTATGTTTACATTATACTGTAGTCTTTTAAGTGTGCAATACAATTATTTCTAAAAAAAACAATGTACATACCTTAATTTCAAAATACGTTATTGCCAAAATTGCTGGCGATCATCTGAGCCTCAGCAAGTTGTAATCTTTTAGCCAGTGGAGGATCTTACCTTAATGATGATGGCTGCTGAAGTATCAGGGTGGTGGTTACTGAACCCCATGAACCAACCTCTGCTAGCTTCAAACTTTTCTTCTGCAGCTTCCTGACTTTTATAAGCCTTCATAGAATTGAAGGGACTTATGGCCTTGCTCTGGATTAGGCTTTCACTTAAGGAATGTTGTGGCTAGTTTTTGATCTTCTATCCAGACAATTAAAGTTTTCTCCATATCAGAAATAAGGCTGTTTCACGTTTTTATCATTCTTGTGTTCATTGTGGTAGCACTTTAATTTCCTTCAAGAACTTTTCCTTTTCATTCACAACTTGACTAACTGGCACAAGAGGACTAGCTTTCAGCCTATCTTGGTTTGTGACATGTCTTCCTCACTAGGCTTAATAATTTTCTAGCATTTCATTTAAAGTAAGAGACTGTAACTCTTCCTTTCACTTGAACACTTAGAGGAAATTATGGGAAATTAATTGGCCTAATTTCAATATTGTTGTGTCTCAAGGAACAGGGAGGCCTGAGGAGAATGATAGAGACAGGAGAATAAGAGGTCCATAGGGCAGTGAGAACATACATGATCAGTTAAGTTCACCATCTTAATTAGGTGTGGTTTGTTATGCCCCAAAACAATGACAATAACAGTATCAAAGATCACTGATTACAGATCACCATAACAGATACAATAATAATGAAAAAGTTGGAAATATTGTGAGAATTACTTAAATGTGATACTGAGACACAAAGTGAGAACATGCTGTTGGAAAAATAGCAATGGTAGACTTGCTGGATACAGTGTTGCACAAAAATTCAATTTCTAAAAAATATGAGATATCTGCAAAGCACAATGAAATGAAACACAACAAAATGAGGTATGCCTGTAAATACTTTGAAGTGCAATTGCTGGACCACATAGAATGATTATGTTTAGCTATGTGAGAAACTGCCAAACTGTCTTTCAAAGTTACTATTATTTTGCATTCCCATATGCAAATAATTAAATTCTTGTTGCTCTGTATTCTCACCACAAATTGATATGAGTATTTTGGATTTATTCATTCTTATAAGTGAGTAGTGGTATCTCACACCTTGCTTTAATTTGAAAGTATCTAATGACATGTGATTAAGCATCTTTACATGGCTTATTTGCTATCTGTATATCTTCTTTTTATTTTTTATATTATTTTATTTTAGCGTATTATGGGGGTACAAGTGTTAAGGTTACTTATATTGCCCATGCCCTGCTACCCCCTCGAGTAAGAGGTTCAAGCATGTCCATCCCGCAAACATTGCACATCTTACTCATTGTGGTTGTATACACCCTTCCCCTGCTCCCCCCTCCCACCCTCCCGACACCCAATAAATGTTACTCCTATATGTCCAATAAGGTGTTGATCCGTTAATACCAATTTGCTGGTGAGTACATGTGGTGCTGGTTTTTCCATTCTTGAGAAACTTCACTTAGTAGAATGGGTTCAAGCTCTATCCAGGAATATACAAGATGTGCTATATCACCATTGTTTCTTAAAGCTGAATAGTAGTCCATGGTATACATATACCACATTTTATTAATCCAGTCATGAATTGATGGGCACTTGGGTTGTTTCCATAGCTTTGCAATTGTGAATTGTGCTGCTATAAACATTCGAGTGCAGGTGTCTTTTTCATAAACTTACTTTTGATCTTTTGGGTAGATGCCCAGTACTGGAAATGCTGGATCAAATGGTAGATCCACTCGTATCGCTTTGAGGTATCTCCATATTGCTTTCCACAGAGGTTGAACTAGTTTGCAGTCTCACCACCAGTGTAGGAGTGTTCCTCTCTCTCTGCATCCACACCAGCATTTGTTGTTTGAGAACTTTTTGATAAAGGCAATTCTCACTAGAGTTAATATCTGATTGTGGTTTTTGATTTACATTTCCATGATGATTAGAGATGTTGAACATTTTTTCATATGTTTGTTGGCCATTATTATGATTACTTTTGAGAAGTTTCTGTCATGTCCTTTGCCCATTTTTTGATAGGGTAATTTGATTTTTTTCTTGTTGATTTTCTTGAGTTCTAAATAGATTCTAGTTATCAGCCCTTTATCAGATGTGTAGCTTGCAAAACTTTTCTCCCATTCTGTGGGTTGTCTGTTTGCTCTCTTGACAGTTTCTTTGGCTGTGCAGAAGCTTTTTAATTTCATTAGGTCCCATTTGTTTATTTTTGTTGCTGTTGTGATTGCCTTTGGGGTCTTCTTCATAAATTCTTTGCCTAGGCCAATGTCTAGAAGAGTATTTCCAACATTTTCCTCTAGAATTCTAATAGTTTCACACCTATGGTTCAAGTCTGTTACCAAGCGTGAGTTGATTGTTGTGAGAGGTGAAAGGTGTGGATCTTTTTTCAATCTTTTACATGTGGCTATCCAGTTTTCCCAGCACTACTTATTGAATAAGCATTCTTTTCCCCAGTGTGTTTTTGTCTGCTTTGTCGAAGATTAGTTGGCTGTATGCAGATGGTTTTACATTTGGGTTCTCTGTTTTGTTCCACTGGTCAATGTCCCTGTTCTTGTGTCAGTAAAAAGCTGTTTTAAGTACTATAGCCTTGTAGTATAGTTTGAAGTCTGGTAAATTGATACCTCCTATTTTGTTTTTATTGTCTAGGATTGATTTTGCTATACAGGGTCTTCTCTGGTAACATAGGAAGTGTAAAATTATTTTTTTCTATATCTGTGAATAATGATGATGGTATTTTGATAGGGATTGTGTTGACTCTGTAGGTCACTTTAGGTAGTATATACATCTTAACAATGTTGATTCTGCCACCCCACGAGCATGGTATATTCTTCCATCTGTTTACATCCTCTGCTATTTCCTTCTTCAGTGTTTCATAGTTCTCCCTGTAGAGGTTTTTACCTCCTTAGTTAAATGTATTACAAGGTACTTTATTTTCTTTGTTGCTATTTTGAAGGGAATTGAGTCTTTGATTTGGTTCTCACTCTTACTGTTGTTGTCATATATGAATGCCACTGATTTCTGTGTATTGATTGTGTATCCTGAGACTTTACCAACTTCATTTATCAATTCAAGGAGTCTCTTGGTTGAATCCTTGGGGTTTTCTAGGTTTAATATCATGTCATCAGCGAAGAGTGAGAGTTTGATCTCTTCTGCTCCCATTGGACGCCCTTAATTCCACTCTCTTGTCTGATTGGTGCAGCGAGAACTGCCAGCACTATGTTGAACAGAAGTGGAGATAGTGGGCAACCTTGTCTTGCTCCATTTCTAAGTGGGAAAGCTTTCAATTTTTCCCCATTTAGTCTGATATTGTCTGTGGGTTTGTCATATATGGCTTTATCATTTTTAGGTAAGTCCCATCTATGCCTATTTTGTTGAGAGTTCTTATCATAAAAGGGTGTTCAATTATGTCAAATACCTTCTCTGCGTCTATTGAGAGAATCATATGGTCTTATTTTTTGCTTCTGTTTATGTGGTAAATTACATTTATAGATATGCGTGTGTTGAACCATCCCTGCATGTCTGGGATGAAGCCCACTTGTTTGTGATGAATTATTTCCTTGACAAGCACCTGGATTCAGAGGGCTAGGATTTTGTTGAGAATTTTTTGCATCTGTATTAATAAGGGATATTAGTCTTTAGTTTTCTTTTTTTGTTGCATCCTTTCCTCGTTTTGGTATCAGGGTTATGTTCGCTTCATAAAACGTGTTGTGGAGTATTCTATCCTTTTCGATGTTGTGGAATAATTTCTGCAGGATAGGCACAAGTTCTTCTTTGTAGGTGTGGAAAAATTTGGGTGTTAAACCATCTGGTCCAGGACTTTTCTTTTTAGGAATGTTTTTTATTGCTGTTTCTATTTCAGTGCTTGATATTGGTCTGTTCAGGAATTCTATTTCTTCCTGGTTGAGCCTAGGGAGGCTGTGTATTTCTAAGAAATTGTCCATTACCTCCACAATTTCCAGTTTGTGTGCATAGAGGTTTTTGTAGTATTCATATTTTATATATTGTATCTCTGTGTCATCAGTTGTAATTTTTCCTTTATTGTTCCTGATGGTGGTTATTAGAGATTTTTCTTTTCTGCTTTTTGTTAGTCTAGCCAATGGTGTGTCAATTTTGTTTATTTTTTCAAAGAACCAACTTTTTGTTTTATTAATCTTCCATATAGTTTCCCTGTTGTCAATTTCATTTAGTTCTGATTTAATCTTAATGGTTTCACTCCTTCTGCTGGGTTTAGGGTTGGTCTGTTCTTCTTTTTCCAGCTCTTTGAGATGATTCATTAGGTTGTCTATTTGTTATTTTTTGACTTTTGGATATAGGCATTTATGAAGATAAACTTTCCTCTCAGTACTGCTTTATTTGTGTCCCACAGGTTTTGGTAATTGTGTCTCCTTTGTCATTTAGTTCAAAGAATCTTTTGATTTCCATCTTGATTTTCTCATTTATGAAGTGATCATTCAGCAGAAGGTTGTTTAGTTTCCATGACTTTGTGTGGAATTGAGGACTCCTGTTAGGATTGATTTCTACATTTATTCTGTTGTAGTCTGAAAAGATACATGGTATAATTTCTATTTTTTAAAATTGTTTGATTCATGCTTTGTGTCCTAGGATATGGTCAATCTTGGAGAATGCCCCATGAGCTGATGAGAAGAATGTATTTTCAGTAGTTTTGTGGCAGAATGTCCTGTAAATATCAGTCAGGCCCATTTGTTCTAGGGTTCTGTTTCAGTCCATTATTTCTTTGTTGATTTTCTGTTTGTAGGATCAGTCCTGTGCTGTCAGTGGGGTGTTAAAGTCTCCAACTATTATGGCATTGTTGTTCATCCGTTTCTTTAGATCAAGTAGAGTTTGATTTACGAATCTGGGTGCACCAAGGTTGGGTGCATATATATTTAGAATCATTATGTCTTCTTGTTGAACCGTACCCTTCACCATTATACAGTGACCTCTTTGTCTTTTATTACTGTTGTTGTTTTAAAAACTAAGTTATCTGTAATAAGCACTGCCACGCCAGCTTTCTTTTGGCTTCCATTTGCTTGAAATATCATTCTCCACCCCTTTACCTTTAGTTTAATTGCATCCTTGAAGGTTAGATGTGTTTCCTGAAGGCAGCAGATACTTGTATTCTGTTTTTTGTTTTGTTTTGTTTTGTTTTATCCATTCGGCCAGCCTATGTCTCTTGAGTGGGGAGTTCAAGCCATTCACATGTATTGAGATAACTGATAGGTGGGGCAGATTTATCTTGCATTGAACATTGTTGCTTTGTTTTCTCTCTTGAGCCATTGTAGTGTCTGGGCTTTGATCTGTAGCTTTGAGTAGATTTACATTTGTGAGTGTTTATTGTGCTGATCTGTGGGTAACACTGTTTTGAGTACTTCTTGAAGTGCTGGTCTTGTCTTGGTGAATTCCCCCAGTCTTTGCTTATCTGAGAATTTCTTGTTTTCTCCTTCATATACAAAACTTAGTTTTGCAGGGAATAAGATTCTAGGCTGGGCATTATTCTGTTTCAGAAGAGTGAGAATCGGGCCCCAGTCTCCTTGCTTGTAAAGTCTCAGTAGAGAAGTCTGGTGTTATTTTAATTGGCTTTCCCTTGTCTGTTACTTGCTTCTTTCATCCTACAGGTCTTAGAAGGGCCTCTTTAGCTGATATTTTGGTCAGTCTGATGACTGCGTGTCGTGACGTCTTCCTGTTTGCATTGAGTCTCCCAGGGGTCCTCTGAGCTTCTTGAACTTGTATATCGAGATTTTGAGCAATGCCTGGGAAATTTTCCTCTATTATATCTTCAAACAGCTTGTCCAACCCTTGAGTGTTGTCTTCTTCCCCTTCTGGTAACCCTATGACCGTCACATTAGGTTTCTTCACATAATCCCCCATCTCCTGTAGGCTTTGCTCTTTTCTCTTGTTTCTCTGCTCTATCTCTGTGACTGTCTTATTTAATTGGAAGGTGTTATCTTCAATCTCTGAGATTCTTTCTTCTGTTTAATCTACCCTGTTATTGAGGCTTTCCACTGAATTTTTTAATTCCCTTAATTGATTCTGCATTTCCAGGAGTTTGGTTAAACTTTTCTTCATTGTATTGATTTCTTTAGTGAACTTTTGTTCCAGGTCCTGGAGGCTTTTTGTGGTTTCTTTGTGTTGGCTATTGAGTTTTTCTTCCAGATTGTTGAATTTTCTTATGATCCACATTTGGAATTCCTCTTCTGTCATTTTGGTTGCCTGATTTTGGTTGGTGTCCATTTCTAAGGGGCTGGTACTCCTCTTTGGGGATGCAGTTTCCATTTGGTTCTTCATATTTCCAGAGTTCCTTCGCTGATTTCTTCCCATGTCAATTAGTTTTGCTTCTTTACTTTAGGTTTTTGTTTGGGTATTCTCATGCCTTGTTTAGTTTCTAATCTGGTATGTGGTGTCTGTGGGTGAGATTCAACCACTCCCTGTATGAGTCATAGGTGCCGGTAAGAGGGTGTGCAGGGTGTCCTCCTTGTTAGTAGGTGGTGCTTGCTAAGAGAAACAGGCTATGCTGTTGTTTTTGTGACCTTTAACAGCTCTTGTTCCTCTAGAGATGCACTCTAGTGCCTCAAGGTGGTGAGTGGGGCTCTGGGACTTCCAGGTGTGTCTTTTTCTCCCTCTCAGTGAGGGCTGGTCTGGGAGTGAGTCTGGGTGGAGCTGGGTTGGGTAAGCCTGCCCTCAGGCACCACCAATGCCATTAGCATGGGTCAAAGTTCTGTTTTCTGCTTCTGGGAAAAGCTGCCAAGGAGGGGCTGGAATGGCCCTGCTGAGTTAGAGAGTCTGTGTGTGGGGGTGGGGCTGTCTGAGACTCGCAGTCTGGGGTGGGCCTGGCTTCTTTCCACCCTCCCCAACTCTGTCGCTACTCCTAGGTCTCTGCCAGCAAGCCAGACCTCACACCACTGGGCCTCCCCTTACTGTGATGCTAGCCAGGAGGTTCCCTGCGCAGGAACACCACCTGGGCTGGGCACACGGCCTCTCTTTGGGAGGAGGGTTGCCTTGTAGGACGCTGATGTGCCTCTGAAGGCACACACACCTCAGTAGGCTGTTCGCATATATCCCTTCTGTGTCCCTGGCAACTCGAGACCTGGGTGCATGGGATCTGGTCTGCACGTCTGACCTCTGGGTCCCAGAGTTCAAACTATATCACCACCAGGGAGAGGAATGCCAATCTCAATTCACCCATGGGGAGCCCAAGCTGGGTCTGTGTCTCTCAGCCTCAGGGTCTGCCCTGTTCTCCTGGGATCACCAGGCCAGCAGCTCCTGGGAAGGCTGGCGGGTAGGGAGCTCGTGGTCTGAGTTCCCCTCAGTCAGCTGTAGGGCCCCAAAAGGGAAGGTCCCATTCCCTGGAGGTGCCTCCTGGTGGCTGGTGGCTGGTGGCTATTCTGTCTCTCTCCGCATCTGAGGACAGGGTCGTGGGAGGGGAGAATGAGGCAATATGGCACCTGTCGCGCAGCTCGGGTCTGTGCACAGGTAAGTGCCCTGTGGGAGTTGGGAGCCTGGTGCCACCTCTGCTACAGGCTTACCGCTCACTGGCGGTGGCTGTCTCTAGGCTGGTATCTGCAGGTCTCTCCTCACTCTGGGGAGCCTAC